>NW_023260224.1:0-27664 GCF_009762535.1 Notolabrus celidotus | reverse complement strand
TTTGGCAATAAACTGCCAGTGTAGCCGTTACCGCCCTGAGCCCGGCCCTTTAAGAGGAGAGCATGCTGGGTAAGGATCAGATCAGTTCAGATCATTCGATATATTACAGGTTCTTACGGATTTTAAGTCTCTAAAAGTAGTATGGGAGGTAGAGCCTTCAGTTATCAGGCCCCTCTCCTTTGGAATCATCTACCAGTCAGGGTCCGGGAGGCAGACACCCTCTCTACTTTTAAGAGTAGGCTTCAAACTTTCCTTTTTGATAAAGCTTATAGTTCGAGCTGGATCAGGCTTGGACCAGGTCTTAGTTCTGCTGCTATAGGCTTAGACTGACACACTGGGATCCTGTCTTTCCCTCTCTCTCCTCTCTCTGCCTGTCTCTCACTTTAACTCTTCCTGTCCCATTAAAGTTACTAACCATAGACCTTTCTGGAGTCCCTGAGCTCCCTTGTCTCGTAGGTTCCTCTGGATCTCTGCTGTAGATTCCTTTTTTGGGGTCTGTTATTCATCCTTTCTTTCTTTCTTTCTTTCTTTCTTTCCTTCTTTCTTTCTTTCTTTCTTTTTTTCTTTACTTCTTTCTTTCTTTACTTCTTTCTTTCTTTCTTCTTTCTTTACTTCTTTCTTTCTTTACTTCTTTCTTTCTTTCTTTCTTTCTTTCTTTCTTTCTTTCTTTCTTTACTTCTTTCCTTCTTTCTTTACTTCTTTCCTTCTTTCTTTACTTCTTTCTTTACTTCTTTCTTTACTTCTTTCTTTACTTCTTCCTTTCTTTACTTCTTTACTTCTTTACTTCTTTCTTTACGTCTTTCTTTCCTTCTTTCCTTTCTTTCTTTCCTTCTTTCTTTACTTCTTTCCTTCTTTCTTTCTTTCTTTCTTTCTTTCATTACTTTTTTCCTTTTTCCTTCCTTTCCTTCTTTCTTTCTTTCTTTCTTTACTTCTTTCTTTCTTTCTTTCTATCCTTTCTTTCCTTCTTTCTTTCCTTCTTTCTTTCTTTCTTTCTTTCTTTCTTTTTTTCCTTTTTCCTTCCATTCCTTACTTCTTTTTTCCTTTCATTCATCCCTCTTTCTTTCTCTTTCATTCCCTTTTCCTTTGGTTCCTTCTTTCTTTCTCTCTTCTGTCTTCTTTTCTTTCTCTCATTGTTCTTTCCATGTTTCTTCATCCTTTATGTCTCCTTTTCTCACCCCGTCCTTTCCTTCTATCCTTTCCTTCCCCATGTCTTCTCCTCTTTTTCTTTCTTCTGGTCTCCCTCTCTTCTCTCTTTTCTTAGACCTTTCTGGAGTCCCTGAGCTCCCTTGTCTCGTAGGTTCCTCTGGATCTCTGCTGCTGTGGACGTGGTCCAGACTCCAGCTGCTACAACTACTACTATCCGTCTCCCCACTATCATCTCTCTCTCTCTCTTCATCTCCCTCTATCCCTCTCTCCAACACGGTCTCAGCAGATGAAAATGAGTCTGGTCCTGCTGGAGGTTTCTGCCTGTTAAAGGAAGTTTGTCCTTGCCACACACACACACACACACACGCCGTACCTTGACATGATGTCCCTCCATGTAGTGCGTTGCGTCTCTGAACAGACGGTACATGACGAAGCCCTGAGGGTCGATGCTGTCGATGAGAGGATACGCCGTCTGCACACACACAAGGAAAAGGTTTCATACTGAGGATGTTGTTGTTTCACGTGTTTTAGACCAGAGATGAATAAATGAACAAAAGAAGAATCTGAAGGTTTGTTAGGAAGGAAACTGGCTTCGGTTAAATCCAGTCTCTCCACAGACGTTTAGAGAAGCAGGCGGTAACTGAACTTCATTAAGAGCTGGCTAATGAAAGTGTCCGACTGATCACTGAATCATCCACAAGTTATAAAAACATCTCTTTAAACGTGTCCTCAGGGCGCCCTGTGTTCCCAATAGTGATAATAAAAGAAGATCAAATACACATGATCTGATCAGCAGGACACAGGAAGCTCTGAGAGGGCTCATTCAGTGGTAAATACAGCTAAATCAATTACAGGCCAGTGTGTGTGTGTGTGTGTGTGTGTGTGTGTGTGTGTGTGTGTGTGTGTGTGTGTGTGTGTGTGTGTGTGTGTCTCTCACCATGCCGGTCTCTGCGGTGAAGATGACGATCTCGTAGAGCGGAGCGAGCTGCTGGAACAGATAATCGATGCCCGGGCGTTTCTTAAACCTCCAACCTGTCGCCAACTGGAGGAGGAGAGGAAGTGTGTGAGAACCATGAGTCAAAGTTTGAGTTTAAATCAGGGGTGTCAAACATACGGCCCGTGGGCCAAAACCGGCCAACCAGAGGTTCCAATCCGGCCTGTGGCGGGATGATTTCGCAAAGTGAAAAATTGAAGAGAAGACATTTACTTCCATTTTTCCATAAAAGTACTATTTCAAATTAGTTTTTTACCTATGAGGAGGAAAAATAATATCTGCAGTTTGCATAATCTGGTTGAATTTCATAGACTTTTTAGAGCGCTTCAAGATCCAACACTAAAGTTTGTGTATATGTAGAAGCGGTGGATCCACTATTGATATGACCAAGCTGTTGTCTCTATGTATTCTTGTTCTGTACACCTTATTGTTTGCTGCTGTAACTCCATAAATTTCCCCGTTGTGGGACGAACAAAAGAGCATCTTATCTTATCTTAAACCTGTGTGCTTGTTGTGTCTGCAGCAGGTTTCAGTCCTTAAGAATATCATGTTCGGCCCGACTGTGAGACTCATCATGGCGAAAAATACAATAGGTGTTTTTGTAGAAAGATAGTTCACTTTTTTGCGCCAAAACAAAAGGAAAAATGTGGAGTTGTTGTTATTTATAGGGTTACTTCAGGTCATCTCGGGCTGTATGTGGCCCCTGAACTGAAATGAGTTTGACGCCCCTGGTTTAAAGGTGACATATCACGCTTTGTTCATCAACATATATTGGTCTAAGAGGTCCCCAAAACATGTCTTTAAAGTTTATGCATCAAAAAAACACTTTGAAATCAGATTCTGGTCTGCCTGAAAAGTCCTCTTCTTCATTCCTCATCAGAACAGTCTGTTTTCTCTCTGACCACGCCCCCTCAGAAAGTGGGTGTGGCCTCAGCTCTCCAGCACGTTGATCTAATGTTTACATGTTGGCTGAATATACACGGCTGCTCACAGACCCGCGTTACTTCAACCCTCTGAATCTGATCCAGAATCTGATCCTGACGGAGAGGCGCCTGCAGCAGGACCTTTCTGAACCATTGGTCACAGATTTAGTGTTTCTTGTTGTTTTATTTGTCAGCATGTCGACGTGTGTCTTGGTACACAGCTACCAACATGTAGCTATGTGGCTATGCTAACTAGCGCTAGCACTTATCCATGGTAAATAAAAATCATCCACTAGATCTTCAAATCTGCAGACGTGGAGAGTCAAAGCGACCTTTGTGTTTATTAAGACAGCCTACAACTAGCATGCCTCCCTCCTAAGCTCCTTGTTAGCACACATGTGTGCAGGGAATGAAAAACGGAGGAGGGGTTGAGTTGTATTTTATACAGTCTATGGGCTGAACAAGCTCCGAGCTCTGACTTCCTGTTACAGACCGGATGGCGTTGTGACGTATGAAAAACACTGAAAAGTGAAACGGCTGGTTTCAGCACACATTTACAGAAAGGTGGAGAAATCAGAACAGGGGCAGAATGGAGTCTTTGACTTTTCAGGGGGTTTGTAGACAGGGACACAGATTTCAGGGAGAGAACCATTAAGAAGTCCATTTTGCATGATATGTCACCTTTAAATAATTTAAATAAAGAGGAATAAAAAGTTTTGAGCTGTTGTAAATAATCAATAAAACCCCAGAGTCCATTTAGAGGTAAAAGAAATGATCCAAATAAAAGACTCAGTTAAAATGAGAGCTAAGTCAAAGAAACACAGGAGGAATAAAATGTTAAAAATGAAGAAGTTAAGACGAATAAAATTGAGGTTTTAAATATGATAATAAAACAATAAGAGGTCATCTATAAAAATCAACCAGAATAAAATAAAAATTGAGTAAATACATAAAAAAAATACTTCAATAATAAAAGAAATAAATATATAAGATCTGTTTATTTGAATTTTTACGCATTACATAAAAAAGATAAATGTAAACAATTAAAACAAGTGATGTTTTTTGGGCACCAATAATAATAAATGATAAATAGAAAGGAAAATAAAAAATAGTGAAACTACAATAAAGTAAATAGGTTAATATTTAAAAAAATAAATGAATAACAATATAAAAAAATATAAATATATTAGAAGAGTTAAAACACTAAATTTTAAAGCTAATAATTAAGCCAATAAATGAAGTCACATAAGATACGATGGAATAAAACTAATAATAAATGTCTTAAAGAACATACATTTGCTCGTCTAAGTTTATTGTCTTGTTCAGTAAATGTCCTCTTGTCATGACAATAAATTAAAATCTTATTTATGTGAGAAATTAATCAAAATATTAATCACCTGGTTGTTTTAAATACTTGATTCTGATTGGTCGAAACCCCACATATCAACGGTTTTAAATTCTGAACAGAGAGAGAGACATGAGGGATTTGGATCTGTGGTTAATGTGTGAGCAGTCAGCAGCAGAGGAAAGGAGATACTTTAACAAAAGCTACAGGAAGAGGAGTTTATACAGGTGCTGCTTTCTGACTCTGTTCAGTGTGTATCTGTGTAGTGTGTGTGTGTGTGTGTGTGTGTGTGTGTGTGTGTGTGTGTGTCTGTGTAACCACAGTAGACGAACAGCCGTTGTTTAGTTACGCTCAGACGCTCAGAGGTCCCGACCTTTTCCACTCAAGTTAGATCATGTTTGCACACACCATCAACAACCTGAGGGCCACCAGAACCTGTGTGTGTGTGTGTGTGTGTGTGCGCAAGCAAGCGTGTGTGTGTGTGTGTGTGTGTGTGTGTGTGTGTGTGTGTGTGTGTGTGTGTGTGTGTGTGTGTGTGTGTGTGTGTGTGTGTAGTAGATAAAGTCAAACGTTTTTTTGTTAAAGCTTAAATCTGCAGCTGTGATTACAGCTATAAAATGTTGGTGACAGTTGAAGCATTCACTGATTGCATGTGTGTGTGTTTGCATGTGTGTGTGTGTGTGTGTGTGTGTTTGTGTGTGGTTGCAGGCTGAAAAGAGGACCTGCAGCATGTGTGTGTGTGTGTGTGTGTGTGTGTGTGTGCGTGTTTGTGTAGAGAAAGAGAGGGAAGCTGTAAACTGAGCTGGTTTGTTTGTAGGAGTCGTGTGGTTACACATAATAACGATACACTGCAGAGTGTGTGTGTGTGTGTGTGTGACAGTGTGTGTGTGTGTGTGTGTGTGTGTGTGTGTGTGTGTGTGTGTGTGTGTGTGTGTGTGTGTGTGTGTGTAGTAGATAAAGTCAAACGTTTTTTTGTTAAAGCTTAAATCTGCAGCTGTGATTACAGCTATAAAATGTTGGTGACAGTTGAAGCATTCACTGATTGCATGTGTGTGTGTTTGCATGTGTGTGTGTGTGTGTGTGTGTGTTTGTGTGTGGTTGCAGGCTGAAAAGAGGACCTGCAGCATGTGTGTGTGTGTGTGTGTGTGTGTGTGTGCGTGTTTGTGTAGAGAAAGAGAGGGAAGCTGTAAACTGAGCTGGTTTGTTTGTAGGAGTCGTGTGGTTACACATAATAACGATACACTGCAGATTGTGTGTGTGTGTGTGTGTGTGTGTGTGTGTGTGTGGGCAGGTGGAGGTGCTTGCTTGTGTCTTTTTTTAAACAGGCGGCAGGTGTCGAGTTACAGCTGCTGCACACCTGTCCTGTAGGTGAACTGACAGCATGTGAGGGGTGAAAGGGGGAACATCTCTGCAGACAAAAAGACGAGTGGACAGGTGGAGGGACACACCTCTGGAACTCCACCTGTCCCATAAAACCATTAAACCCTGAGATTTACCTCCTCTCTCTCTTTTACCTGAGCGTCCTTTCTTCTGCTTCTGTTTGTTTATGACGCAGGTGTGTCCCTAAATACTTCTCTAAACATCGGATTAACTCTTTATGAGTCTAACTGCTGAACGACTGCAGAGAGAGGGAGAGAGGAGGGGGGAACAAGAGGAGGAGTGTGTAGTATTTAAAGGTGCAGTGTGTGGTATTTAATGGTGCAGTGTGTAGGATTTAAAGGTGCAGTGTGTAGTATTTAAAGGTGCAGTGTGTAGTATTTAAAGGTACAGTGTGTAGTATTTAAAGGTGCAGTGTGTAGTATTTAATGGTGCAGTGTGTCGTATTTAAAGGTGCAGTGTGTAGTATTTAAAGGTACAGTGTGTAGTATTTAAAGGTACAGTGTGTAACATTTAAAGGTGCAGTGTGTAGCATTTAAAGGTGCAGTGTGTAGCATTTAAAGGTGCAGTGTGTAGCATTTAAAGGTACAGTGTGCAGTATTTAAAGGTGCAGTGTGCAGGATTTAAAGGTACAGTGTGTAGCATTTAAAGGTGCAGTGTGTTTTATTTAGAGGTGCAGTGTGTAGTATTTAAAGGTGCAGTGTGTAGTATTTAAAGGTGCAGTGTGTAGCATTTAAAGGTGCAGTGTGTAGGATTTAAAGGTGCAGTGTGTAGGATTTAAAGGTGCAGTGTGTTTTATTTAAAGGTGCAGTGTGTTTTATTTAAAGGTGCAGTGTGTTTTATTTAGAGGTGCAGTGTGTAGTATTTAAAGGTACAGTGTGCAGTATTTAAAGGTGCAGTGTGTAGTATTTAAAGGTACAGTGTGTATTTAAAAGTACAGTGTGTAGTATTTAAAGGTACAGTGTGTAACATTTAAAGGTGCAGTGTGTAGCATTTAAAGGTGCAGTGTGTAGCATTTAAAGGGGCAGTGTGTAGTATTTAAAGGTGCAGTGTGTAGCATTTAAAGGGGCAGTGTGTATTTAAAGGGGCAGTGTGTAGCATTTAAAGGGGCAGTGTGTAGTATATAAAGGTGCAGTGTGAAGTATTTAAAGGTACACTCCGTAGTATTTAAAGCTACTTATATGTTTCATATTTGACCTTTTGTTCAGTGTGAGAGGATTTTGCATGATATTTATCTTTAGGTAAAACATGGTGACTCCATGTTTATCAGATTGGAGCACATGCAGAGACGTACCGACCACTCCGGGTGCAGCAGGACGTCAGTGAGCTCTAACACCAGCGTGTAGGGGGGCTGGTAGTACGGCTCCTTCAGGGGGTCGGGCAGCAGCTTCGGGCTCGTCGGCTCGATGATCATCTGACGTTACAAAGAGAGAGAAAGAGGGGGTCACACTTTAACGTTGCACAACACTCAGAAGAGGAAGTCGGCCAGTCTGAGAAAATTAAGGCATGAAAAGGGAAAATCCAGACGATTGATCATGTACGCTGGAGGACTCGATGCAAATTTAGTGGATGCTGCAGGAAAGTCCAGAATCTGAGGTCTGTGCTGCAGAAGCTTCAGATTTATCTGATAACTCAGTTTAAGTTTCCCGTTCAATTCGAGTGTGGTTTCCACATTAACGCCTCGTTTGATTAACCGCCGGGAGCTCAGCGATAAAGACGAGCTGTGACTCATTAGAGAAACCAAATAAAAGTGGAAGTGGAAAGCAGGAAACCACAGAAGACGTGAGCAACTGCTGGGATGAAGCAGTTATGCTGCATGTGCATTGTTCCATTGATGGTTTCGTGCATGTTTGACTCACCTGTCGGTAATCCTGGAAGTATTTGAAGGTTCGTTTCAGCTGCTGGACGACCGGAGGCTCTGAGAGAGAGAGGGAGAGAGATCTGTTTAATAAACCTGAAGGAAAGAAAGTTAATATAAAAAGATAAATACGTTTAATTAACCTTCACAGCGTTAACACAGAGAGGATAGGATTGTGTACAAAGGCAGGCTGATGCTCCTGAGGTTAGACCCTCTTTACGACGCGCAGAGGTAAACAGCTGTAGTCCTAATGGGTTGTAAAAACTACAACTCCCTGAGGAGGCCTCATCTCTAACAGCTGATGTTATCAAAGCAGCTCAATGAGCGTGTCTGGACCCGACAGACAGATTGCAGACTGGATAAGTGGATCAGAGAGAGCTGATATCAATGTTTGATGGGAAGAGAGAGACCATAGAGATGCTACAACCAGGACCTCACCCTCTGTTCACGGGGCGCCTGATGTGACCAAACAAGCTGAAATAATCACTTTATTATTAACCTGATCAGTCATCAATTCAAACTGTTTTATGCAGAGTATTTCAAAGTTTCCCAAAAGATCTCCCACCAACTAAAGACGTGTTGAGAAAGCCCCTTCAGTCTAATGAGGGGGGGAGAGAGGTGTTCACTTTTATCAGCTCTTAATCAGAGAAGAAAAAACAGGAAGGACATTTTTAACCGGATAGGAAATACACATCAACTAATCTGTAAACTGAAGTAAGCAAGCTTATTAAAAAGGTTGATTCGGTGCTTTTAAGACTTTATTTGTTATTTGATTTAGTTTATTTTAGAAAACTTCAATGTCCTCCAAGAGGCAATTTGTGGTACAGCACAGCTATAGTAGCTGTTTCACAGTAGTAGTCAGTGCAAGCCCAATGTGAGCAACAATCTCAGTTTAAATACAAATAAATAAAAGAACATTGGTGCACTTGTAGACAACCTTAATTAGATCACTTGTGCATCTTATTTAATTGAGTTATTGCCATGGGAATGAATGAGTTATTAGCATTTTCTTTATCTATTTTTGTAAATAATTTATGAGAGTTTTAGGGCCACTGAAAATGTTGGGGGTTTTTTTTGGAGGTGAGGCCAATAAATATGTTTTTTTCAACTTTAAAATTCAGAATTTAAAAAAAGGAATTTAAATATTCTTTTGAAAAATATGTCTGAATTTGAATCCAGACTTTAAAGGAACAATTCTGAGATTTAAGTTTTTAAATTCTCAGAATTCTGGAATGCATGCTTTGGTTTCAGAATTTTGAATTAAAGGTGACATATCATGCAAAATGGACTTTTTAATGGTTCTTTACCTGAAATATGTTTCCCTGTCTACAAACCACCCGAGAATGAAAAAATCCATTCTGCCCCTGTTCTGATTTCTCCACCTTTCTGTAAATGTGTGCTGAAACCAGCCGTTTCAGTTTTCAGTGTTTTTCATACGTCACAACGCCATCCGGTCTGTAACAGGAAGTCAGAGCTCGGAGCTTGTTCAGCCCATAGACTGTATAAAATACAACTCAACCCCTCCTCCGTTTTTCATTCCCTGCACACATGTGTGCTAACAAGGAGCTTAGGAGGGAGGCATGCTAGTTGTAGGCTGTCTTAATGAACACAAAGGTCGCTTTGACTCCCCACGTCTGCAGATTTGAAGATCTAGTGGATGATTTTTAGTTTCCATGGAAAAGTGCTAGCGCTAGTTAGCATAGCCACATAGCTACATGTTGGTAGCTGTGTACCAAGACACACGTCGACGTGCTGACAAATAAAACAACAAGAAACACTAAATCTGTGACCAATGGTTCAGAAAGGTCCTGCTGCAGGCGCCTCTCCGTCAGGATCAGATTCTGGATCAGATTCAGAGGGTTGAAGTAACGCGGGTCTGTGAGCAGCCGTGTATATTCAGCCAACATGTAAACATTAGATCAACGTGCTGGACAGCCGAGGCCACACCCACTTCCTGAGGGGGCGTGGTCAGAGAGAAAACAGACTGTTCTGAGGAGGGCTGAAGAAGAGGGGTTTTCAGGCAGACCAGAATCTGATTTCAAAGTGGTTTTTATGAGCATAAACTTTAAAGACATGTTTTGGGGACCTCTTAGACCAATATATGTTGATGAAAAAATCGTGATATGTCACCTTTAAAAGTCAGAATTCTCATCTTAATGTCAGAATTAGTTTTGACCCGCATAACTGCCCTCAAAATAGTTTCCAATTGCCTTAATCCCCTTTCATACACGTTTTATCCTAGCATTCAAAATCTGTCTTCAAAGGAAAATTACACTTTAACACAAAATTACTGCAACATGAAAACCAGAGCAGCCACTAATTATAGCTCTTTGTTCTTGGTCAATAAAATATAATGAACCTTTAAAACTCTGTTTATTGGCCAACAAGCCAAAGATATTCAGTTCATGTTGAAATAAAAGAGGAAAAAAAAGCAAAGTTGCAAAACTAAAATGCTGTTCTTTGCAGAAAAATTTACTTCAATGGTTCAATCCGTTATCAAAACTGTTACTTTATCATTTACTGATTACAACGAAGAATAGCTCCTTCACACATTTATAAACACACGTGGAGGTTACAGTGATGGAGAGGCAGCACTACACAGTGTTCCACTACAGGATCCCAGCTGGATGAGCTCTGATTGGTCAGGAGGACGATGACACGGCGCTCAGCTAAGCAGAGATATCATCAGTGCGATCACCTGGTTTGACCTGCAGCCTCCAAACTGATCAATGAGTCTCCCGATGACGCCGCTGATAACCCAGAGAGAGCCGAGTCAGAGCGAGGCGCTGATAACACCTCCAGCTGTCAACACGCTAATGATTAATAATAAGAAAGACTCGCTTTCCCAGGGGGCCGCGGGCTCATTACTTCAAAAGGGAGCACAATAGCAAGATACACATACGCCTCTCTCTCTCTCTCTCTCTCTCTCTCTCTCTCTCTCTCTCTCTCTCTCTCTCTCTCTCTCTCTCTCTCTCTCTCTCTCTCTCTCTCTCTCTCTCTCTCTCTCTCTCTCTCTCTCTCTCTCTCTCTCTCTCTCTCTCTAAACACACACGCTGAAGCTAGCACGCTCTGCTCCCAGGGGACTCAATACCCCAGAGTTCATAGCAGCGTGCTGAAGCAGGAAACAGAAGCCATCTGCCACCATCCTGCTGTGATGACGCGCTGACGCTTTCACATGTGTGTACATTCATACCAGTGTGTGTTTGTGTGTGTGTGTGTGTGTGTGTGTGTTATAGGGGATGGGGGGAGTAGACAAAGGTTAGAGGAGGTGGTAAGTGTTTTTTGGGAGGATGGAGGTGTGCAGAATAAACAAGCTGGATCTGTGTGAGTTTTTTTAAAGAAGCACAAGAGATGCAAAATTTAAAAAAAACCCAATGCCACAAAAATGGGAAATATCTGAGGGCAGCTCGTGGCAGACCGGGCACACATGGTGAGTGTGGCTGTTTGTGGGGAATGAATCAGCATCCAGTTCAGTTTATGAGATAAAGAAAGCTAAAAATATGGAGAGACTGGCAACGCTGGAGGACCAGATGGGCGACACGGGACAACACGGGACAACATGTCCACAATCTGAGCTCTGATTAAGATTCTGGTTTTAATCTACAACATAGATTAGGATTTGTTTAGATTTTTGGAGTCTTATAGATGGAGGAATGAATTTAAAGAAGTCTGATAGGTCGCACAGGACGGTAAGGGCTACGTACGTCCACGTAAAGCTCACTGACAGACTTAGCCTGATATTCAAAGAGTCCAACAAAAGAGAGAGAGCTTTAATAAAACGAGAAAGCCTCTTTCACACATGCTCTCCAGGAGATTTCAGGAGCTTTGTCTCCCTCACTGAAGTGCTTCCTGTCAGAAATTGAGTGGTGGATGAAGCATCAGTGGTGGATGTTCAAGTAAGGAACGGGGTGTGCAGATGTCTGAGGATGAGCCTCGTTAAAACATCAATAACAAATCTGTGTTTCCACTAATCGCACAACCTCGCCCCGCTCTGCATTCGGGGAATTTCACAAAGATGTCCCTGCTGCACTCGCTCATCAGATCCCATCAACATCTCGTGACTTGCAAGATTAAGTCAGAGTAAAGTCAGGGAGGAAGTTCTGCTCTACATGCAACCCTGAGTTTTCAGGTGGTGCATCCATAAATAACAGTAACAGATGATGCTTTTATGTGCTGCAGTTTTTCCCCAGACGAACACAAACAAACATACCTGTTGAGGCGTTCATAAACCCTCAATCCTTGGTGCAATGACTGTTTTTGTCAGAGTAGTTTGGTGGCTTTGAAAATGGCGATGAAACGGCTTTATCATTCTCATAATGATGTCAGATATTCAGGAAACTTGTCATAGGATAACACAAGAACTTTCAGGCCTTGTTTACACGTTAAAAACAGAAAGGTCTTTCCCTTTGCATTTAAATAAATGTGCAATCACATGATGGTGCAAAAACGACTGGAAACACTGGAGTGTGCATGCCAGAGCAGTAGTTGGCTCGGTGTAACTTTGTTATGAAACACAGATGAGGAACACCACGCCTGTGCATGAAGCTTGTACTGGACGATGGCAAACGCACGCTTGAAAACTCATAACTTTGCCTGGATCCTGCAACACGGACAGCTCAGTAGTCCGCCATTGTTGTTATTATCCTCCTTCTCCTGCACGGCTATTTGTCTGGGAATGTAATGTGCATCAATACACGAATGGGGCTGCAACGTCACTCTTCCAGAGGTTCTGTGTATCGAACATTTGGACGATGGAAGATGGAAGCTTTTCCTAAAATTTCCAATCCAGAGTTTGAGATATCAGACGTCTTTTAACATAAATGCACGGCCAAAATGCAACAACAGTTTACCGTTTCCTGCTGAATTCGTTTCCATGTAAACATTGCCTCAGTGTGCATAATTTAATCCAGTGCATTTAACCTCCAGGATGGCGATGCAGCCATTACAGCATGTGTTGCTGCTGCAGGCTGTGAGCTATTCTTACACTGTATATTCTGCACTTATATAAAGAATAGGAAACACAATTAACATGGAAGGACACAAGAATGGATGCAGGGAAGGATGGAAGGATACAAGGATAGATGCACAGAAGGATGAAAGGTTACAAGGATGGATGCATAGAAGGATGAAAGGTTACAAGGATGGATGCATAGAAGGATGAAAGGTTACAAGGATGGATGCATAGAAGGATGGAAGGGTGGATGCAGGGAAGGATGGAAGGATACGAGGATGGATGCACGGAAGGATGAAAGGTTACAAGGATGGATGCATAGAAGGATGAAAGGTTACAAGGATGGATGGATAGAAGGATGAAAGGTTACAAGGATGGATGCATAGAAGGATGAAAGGTTACAAGGATGGATGGATAGAAGGATGGAAGGGTGGATGCAGGGAAGGATGGAAGGATACAAGGATAGATGCACAGAAGGATGAAAGGTTACAAGGATGGATGCATAGAAGGATGGAAGGGTGGATAGACGAAAGGATGAAAGGTTACAAGGATGGATACACGGAAGGATGGAAGGATACAAGGATGGATGCACGGAAGGATGAAAGGTTACAAGGATGGATGCATAGAAGGATGGAAGGGTGGATGCAGGGAAGGATGGAAGGATACAAGGATGGATGCATAGATGGATGGAAGGGTGGATGCAGGGAAGAATGGAAGGATACAAGAATGGATGCATAGAAGGATGGAAAGGTGGATGCAGGGAAGGATGGAAGGATACAAGGATGGATGCATAGATGGATGGAAGGGTGGATGCACAGAAGGATGAAAGGATACAAGGATGGATGCACGGAAGGATGAAAGGATACAAGGATGGATGCACGGATGGATGGAAGGATACAAGGATGGATGCACGGAAGGATGGATGCATAGAAGGATGGATGCATAGAAGGATGGATGCATAGAAGGATGGATGCATAGAAGGATGGAAGGATACAAGGATGGATGCACAGATGGATGGAAGGATACAAGGATGGATGCATAGAAGGATGGAAGGATACAAGGATGGATGCACGGATGGATGGAAGGATACAAGGATGGATGCATGGAAGGATGGATGCACGGATAGGATGGAAGGATACAAGGATGGATGCACGGATGGATGGAAGGATACAAGGATGGATGCACAGATGGATGGAAGGATACAAGGATGGATGCATGGAAGGATGGAAAAATTGATGGATGGATGGATTGGTTAACAGATTTTTGGATAGATGGATGTGAAAGGTGATATTATGGATGGATGGATGGATGGATGGATGGATGGATGGATGATGGATGGATGGATGGATGGATGGATGGATGGATGGATGGATGGATGGATGGATGGATGGATGGATGGATGGATGGATGGATGGATGGATGGATGGATGGATGGATGGATGGATGGATGGATGGATGGCAAACAAGAGGAGGTTGCTGTGTTGCTGCTGCAGGCTGTGAGCTATTCTTACCCTGTATTTTCTGCACGTATATATAAAAAAGGGAAACACCAGCATTCCTCCTTTAATAAGGTGTTTGGCTTGACATCATTAGAAATAACAACAACCCACTTCCTCAGGCAGGAACAGCAGAGTTGTCGATGTAGCTCAACAATCCACAAGCTGCTGTTTTGGTGTCAGGACTTGGACGGAGTTTAGAGGAAAGACTTTAAGAGGAACTTTCGAGGGTTGGCGAGGACGAGAGCATCGGGGGGCGGGGCGTGGTGGTGACACGAGGAAGCGGCGGTGGACGCAGCAGGTTGCGGTTTGATACCGATTAGGGATTCTTGCTCGTGTTAGAGGTCTGCAGAGATCCGGGGCCTCTAATGAAACAGAAGGTGTGTGTTTGTGGAGTGAAATGAAGTGGGGTGGCGATGTGGGAGTGTAAGGTCGGCTGTTAAGTAACCTCTCCCCTGGGAATCGAACCGAACACACCCTGTAATGGGAGAACCCAGTGTGTGTGTGTGTGTGTGTGTGTGTGTGTGCGTGTGTGCATGTGTGTGTGTGTGTGTGTGGCATGAAGTTTACTGCAGTGTATCCTATGATGTCAGCCTCATCAGTATGTGTGCACGTCCTCTTTGATGTGTGTGTGAGGGAGCAGATTAAGGCTGACTTTTATTATGTTAACTAACTGAGAACGGGGGAGGAGGAGGAGGAGGAGGAGGAGGAAGGGTGGTGGTGTTGACGGGGGAGGATGTGGAGTGGAATTGATGTTTCGGGGTGGCTGATGGGTGGATGAACAGAGTGTGACAGAAAGAGGAGGAGGAGGGTATCTGTCACTGTGTCAGCTTCTGAAAACAGGTTTCCAGGTTTTTGGAAAGTTCATCTTGAATCACTTTGAAAACTAATATTTGATGGGATGGATGGATGGAGGGATGATGGAGGGATGATGGAGGGATGAAAGAGGCCTAGGGACTGAAGGATGGACAGATTGACAAGCTGACCAGTAGATGGATTGATGGATTGATTGATGGACAGACTGGTGGATGATATTGACGGGTAGACGGAGGAAGTGATGGACAGATGGATAATTAAACGGATGCGTGGACAGATGCCGATGGAGGGAGTATTTAGAAAGAGATTTAAAAAACGAACAGACGATGGGATGGATGGACAAACAGACAGACTGGTAGAAGGATAGAAAGATGAATGAACTGATGAATGGATGGATGAGTGAATGAATGGAAAGATGGGCAGAGTAATGGACAGACGGATGGATGAGCAGGATAGATAGATAGATAGATAGATAGATAGATAGATAGATAGATAGATAGATAGATAGATAGATAGATAGATAGATAGATAGATAGATAGATAGATAGATAGATAGATAGATAGATATAGATAGATGTTAAAATGGATGATGGACGGAAAGATGGAAAAAAAGATGGATGGATGGAAGGATACAAGGATATAAGGATGGATGCACGGAAGGATGGAAGGATACAAGGATGGAAGCATGGACGGATGAAGGATACAAGGATGGATGAACGGAAGGATGGAAGGATACAAGGGTGGATGCATGGAAGGATGGAAGGATACGAGGATGGATGCATGGAAGGATGGAAGGATGGAAGGATACAAGGATGGATGGGTGGACAGATGGAAGGATACAAGAATGGATGCATGGAAGGATGGAAGGATACAAGGTTGGACGCATGGACGGATGAAGGATACAAGGATGGATGAACGGAAGGATGGAAGGATACAAGGGTGGATGCATGGAAGGATGGAAGGATACAAGGTTGGACACATGGAAGGATGGAAGGATACAAGGTTGGACACATGGAAGGATGGAAGGATACAAGGTTGGATGCACGGACGGATGGAAGGATACAAGGATGGATGCATGAAAGGATGGAAGGATACAAGGTTGGACGCATGGAAGGATGGAAGGATACAAGGATGGATGGGTGGACAGATGGAAGGATACAAGGATGGATGGGTGGACAGATGGAAGGACACAAGAATGGACGCACGAAAGGATGGAAGGACACAAGGGTGGATGCATGGAAGGATGGAAGGATACAAGGTTGGACACATGGAAGGATGGAAGGATACAAGGTTGGACGCATGGAAGGATAGAAGGATACAAGGTTGGATGCACGAAAGGATGGAAGGATACAAGGGTGAATGCACGAAAGGATGGAAGGATACAAGGGTGGATGCATGGAAGGATGGAAAGATACAAGGTTGGACGCATGGAAGGATGGAAGGATACAAGGTTGGACGCATGGAAGGATGGAAGGATACAAGGATGGATGCACGAGGGTGGATGCATGGAAGGATGGAAGGATACAAGGTTGGACACATGGAAGGATGGAAGGATACAAGGGTGGATGCATGAAAGGATGGAAGGATACAAGGGTGGATGCATGAAAGGATGGATGGATACAAGGGTGGATGCACGAAAGGATGGAAGGATACAAGGTTGGACGCACGAAAGGATGGAGGATACAAGGGTGGATGCACGAAAGGATGGAAGGATACAAGGGTGGATGCACGAAAGGATGGAAGGATACAAGGGTGGATGCATGAAAGGATGGAAGGATACAAGGGTGGATGCATGAAAGGATGGAAGGATACAAGGGTGGATGCATGAAAGGATGGAAGGATACAAGGGTGGATGCATGGAAGGATGGAAGGATGGAAGGATACAAGGTTGGACGCATGGAAGGATGGAAGGATACAAGGGTGGATGCACGAAAGGATGGAAGGATACAAGGATGGATGCACGGAAGGATTGAAGGATACAAGGATGGATGCATGAAAGGATGGAAGGATACAAGGGTGGATGCATGGAAGGATGGAAGGATACAAGGGTGGATGCATGGAAGGATGGAAGGATACAAGGTTGGACACATGGAAGGATGGAAGGATACAAGGTTGGACGCATGGAAGGATGGAAGGATACAAGGATGGACGCATGGAAGGATGGAAGGATACAAGGATGGATGCACGAAAGGATGGAAGGATACAAGGATGGATGCACGAAAGGATGGAAGGATACAAGGGTGGATGCATGGAAGGATGGAAGGATACAAGGTTGGACACATGGAAGGATGGAAGGATACAAGGATGGATGCACGAAAGGATGGAAGGATACAAGGTTGGATGCACGAAAGGATGGAAGGATACAAGGGTGAATGCACGAAAGGATGGAAGGATACAAGGGTGGATGCATGAAAGGATGGAAGGATAAAAGGGTGGATGCACGGAAGGATGGAAGGATACAAGGATGGATGCATGAAAGGATGGAAGGATACAAGGATGGATGCATGAAAGGATGGAAGGATACAAGGATGGATGCATGAAAGGATGGAAGGATACAAGGGTGGATGCATGAAAGGATGGAAGGATAAAAGGGTGGATGCACGGAAGGATGGAAGGATACAAGGATGGATGCATGAAAGGATGGAAGGATACAAGGGTGGATGCATGAAAGGATGGAAGGATACAAGGGTGGATGCATGAAAGGATGGAAGGATACAAGGGTGGATGCATGAAAGGATGGAAGGATAAAAGGGTGGATGCACGGAAGGATGGAAGGATACAAGGGTGGATGCATGGAAGGATGGAAGGATACAAGGGTGGATGCATGGAAGGATGGAAGGATACAAGGTTGGACGCATGGAAGGATGGAAGGATACAAGGATGGATGCATGGAAGGATGGAAGGATACAAGGGTGGCTTCATGAAAGGATGTATGGATGGATGCATTGGTTAACTGATTTCTGGATAAATGGATGTGAAAGGTGAATTTAAGGATGGATGGATGACAGACAAGAGAAGGAGGGATGGACAGACAGCTGATGGATCGAGGCGTTCTTCATCGATGAAAAACTTGAAAACATTTGAACAAAACAAACTCAAGGAAAGTTCTGAACTCTGGTCTGGGACCAGTACGGACTATAAACCAGGATCCAAAGATCCTGTAACAGTTTATGTTTTTGGACGGTTTTCAGAATGTAGAGAATTATTAAATATTAAAGCCCTGCAGCCGTTTCATTAGAGACTCTGATCAGAGTGATGTGGTAACTCCTCGTCTCCTGATTTCATCTGTTTGGTGAGAAACACTCAAACTGCTCAGACTCCAGCTTTTGTCCGTGAAATTGTTGGGATTCCTGTCGGCTTTGTTTTGATGCCCCGTGAGTTTCCTCTGAGTTAAGAAGAAGAGGCCACCTCCTCCTTTTTCTTCTCCTCTCTTGTTGCTCTCCTTTCATCTTCTGTTCCTCTCTAACGGTCCTCCTTTCATAGTCAATGTCGGCTCTTTGTGTGAGAGGCCCTCGCTCTGTGGAGCTGTCAGATCAGGGCTGTTGGTGTTTTCCTCCTGACCGGCCTGGGTGGGCCGATGTGGGCCAAACAACTTTCCCTCCTGAGCTGAAGCTGGCTCCAAAGGTGACGCCGAGGCCAAGTACACTAAATTCATCCTGGCCCGGGTTATCGTTCTGTGAATGCACGGATGAGGCTACTGCTATGTTAAGAGCCAGGTATCATTACTGGGATGTTAGAGGGTGTGAGGGGATTCTCACACCTGGGCTCTACTTTATATTTACATACTTAGGGTCTAAACTCATGAACAGTTCTGGTATAGAACATTGCTTTAGCAAAGAGCCGTGAACAAGCTGATAATGTCTGCTACAGAGTCTTTGCTGCAAATTAATCAATTAAAAGTAAAGAAACTTCAAGTTCTTGTTTTTGTCCCGTAAGGTTTAAGATGTTATTTTAAGTAAAGGACATTATTACAGAAAGGAGACCGGCTGTTCTTTCACAGTGAGATTATTTCACTGAAACATACAGAAGAGGGTAAGAGACATTGAAAATAATAAATCTGACTTTTTTTTTTAAATTCTCACTTTAAATTCAGAACTTTTACTTTTTTCTCTGAATTCTAGAATTCGGCCTTCTTTTTCTCTGGGTCAAAAATTTTCAAATTTTTATCTCATAATTCTATAATTCTGACTTTTTTTTCCTCAGAATTTTAGAATCATTTTTTTTTTTTCCTCAGAATTCTAGAATCATTTTTTTTTTCCCTCAGAGTTCTAGAATCATTTTTTTTTTCCTCAGAATTCTAGAATCATTTTTTTTTCCCTCAGAGTTCT
This sequence comes from Notolabrus celidotus, assembly GCF_009762535.1. Lineage (NCBI taxonomy): Eukaryota > Metazoa > Chordata > Actinopteri > Labriformes > Labridae > Notolabrus > Notolabrus celidotus. The sequence goes on along the minus strand of NW_023260224.1, from coordinate 8,430 downwards.
AGAATCATTTTTTTTTTTCCTCAGAATTCTAGAATCATTTTTTTTTTCCTCAGAATTCTAGAATCATTTTTTTTTCTCCTAAGAATTCTAGAATCATTTTTTTTTCTCCTCAGAGTTCTAGAATCATTTTTTTTCCTCAGAATTCTAGAATCTTTTTTTTTTCTCCTCAGAATTCTAGAATCATTTTTTTTCCTCAGAGTTCTAGAATCATTTTTTTTCTCAGAATTCTAGAATCTTTTTTTCCCTCAGAATTCTAGAATCATTATTTTCCCTGAGAGTTCTAGAATAATTTTTTTTCCTCAGAGTTCTAGAATCATTTTTTTTCTCAGAATTCTAGAATCATTTTTTTTCCTCAGAGTTCTAGAATCATTTTTTTTCCTCAGAGTTCTAGAATCATTTTTTTCCTCAGAGTTCTAGAATCATTTTTTTTCCTCAGAGTTCTAGAATCATTTTTTTTCTCAGAATTCTAGAATCATTTTTTTTCCTCAGAGTTCTAGAATCATTTTTTTTCCTCAGAGTTCTAGAATCATTTTTTTTCTCAGAATTCTAGAATCATTTTTTTTCCTCAGAGTTCTAGAATCATTTTTTTCCTCAGAGTTCTAGAATCATTTTTTTTCCTCAGAGTTCTAGAATCATTTTTTTTCTCAGAATTCTAGAATCATTTTTTTTCCTCAGAATTCTAGAATCATTTTTTTTTCCTCAGAAATCTAGAATCTTTTTTCTTCTCAGAGTTCTAGAATTCTGACTTTTTTTCCACCAGAATTCTCAAGATTTGTTTTCCTCAGTACTCAGAGTTCTAGAATTATTATTATTTTGCCTCAGAATTGTAGAATTCCAACTTTCCTTTTCATAATTCTCGAATTCACTGAAACTTAAGGAAGAGGATAATGGACATTGAAAAAAAAAACAAAAAAAACTTTTTTTTAAAGTTCTCACTTTAAAGTCAGAACTTTACTTTTTTTCTCTGGATTCTAGAATTATTTATTTTTTTCCTAAGAATTCTTGAATCCTGACTTCAAAGTTAGAATTTGTTTTGCTGGCCTAACCTCCCAAAGATATTTGTTTTAAATTAAATTCTTCCACAGAAACTAGAATCAGACATTAAAGTCAGAATTCTGACTTTACAGATTTCTGAGATTAAAGTAAGAATCCTGATTTTATTTCTTGGAATCTTCAAAGTTACATTTAAAAAAAAAAAAGCTTGAATATATATATATATATTTTTGTACTATATTAACCTCCAGAATGACAGATATTTTCAGTGGCCCTAATGGTCTTGTGTAGAAACCAGAATCAGCCACTACATCCCTCTTTTCACAGTGAACAGACTCTGGTGACAGAAACAGTCACATCACCTGCAGAACACAGGAGAGCCATCCCTGCTTCAGACCTCCAGTTATTCTTACTGTGAGTTACTTCCTCTCTTACTAAGAGCTTCATCTCTGCAGGGATATTTTCAGCGTTGTCAAGCTGTTTTCAGCCATTCAGAAAAACTTCCCCAAAATTAGAATATCAAACTAATCACCCCGACTTTCCCCAAACGACTTCCTGGTAGTCGTGGATCGAAGCGTCTTTAAGAAGTCTGCATGAGTTGATTTGAGTCGAGGCTTAGATCATGCTGCTGCTGCTGCTGCTGCGACCTCAGGGTGACACGTACCGGGATAAATAAAAACATCCGAGGTCGAGGAAGAAGAATCATTTCAAGAACAGTGACGATGTCTGCACATCTGTTTGCATGATGTAAACGCAGAGCTGTCACACAGGGCGCTGTAAGGTTGGACTTCTTCAGGGTCAGAGCTGGTAGATATAATAATAGAACACCTTTAGTGCACTCAGCAGTCACTGAAGCTCTTTGACTTCAAACTTCAAAAATAGAGATCCGGTTCTAATGACTCTAATTCCCTTTGTTTGTGTGTTCCTGTGCAGCCAGATGTTCCCCTCTCTTCTCTTGCACGTCTCTTTCTTTGTCGCAGGGTGATCTGTGACCGGTTTAAGGTAACATAATAACACCGCCCCGACCTCCAGAGAGAGGTTTCAAACCTGATTTAACAAATGAGGAAGAAAATCTCTGAACACCTTTGATGCAGGGTTATCACGTCCAGACTTTTGGACTTTTTGGAGATAATCTTTTGGTTTTATTCGGCACACAGAGTCCTGAAAGACAATAAACGATGCAACATCTGCAACACCTCACGTCGTCCAGGATCATGAATCACCAGAGGAGGACTTCAATCGAAGACGAGGATAGAGGTCATGGGAAAGAAGCTTCACAAATTAAAAGGAGGCCAAAAAAACCTGATCCTGCTTTAATAAACATTTTATTAACTTCTGGATTTAACATCCTTCACATGTTCCTGCGAGCGCGGCGTGATTTCAGAAATGTTTCCGTCACATGTCGCGGTGTGAGGGGAAAGCTGTGAGAGAGGGATGAGGAGGATGAGGAGGAGGAAGAGGAAGAGAAGAAGAAAACAAGTTGACAAAAACCAGAAATGAAGAAGGAAGAATGAAAAAGAGGGAGGGGTTTGAAAGGAGGAGATTGTGGAAGGAAAAACAGGAACATAACGAGGAGGGGAGGAAAGAGGGAGAGATGGAGGAGGAAGAGAAGGAGGGAGGAGGAGAAAGTGCAAGATGGAAAGGATGGATTAAAATCGATAAAAGACGAGAGGGTGGAAAGAAAGATGAGAAAATGAAATGAAAGAGATAAAAGTGGGAGAAAGGAGGGATAGAGTGAAAGGAAAGGGGGATTAGGAAGAGGAGAAGTGAGGGGGATGAGTGGGTGAGAAAATATGGGATGAAAGACTGAATCAAAGGGAAGGAGAGAGAGAAAGTGAGAGAACAATGGAGGAAAGAAAAAAAGAAAAGAGGGGAGTGATGAAATCGTAGGATAGAGGGATGAAGAAAGAGGGAAAGACGGAGGTGTGGAGAGAAGGATGGAGGGGCCTCCGCCTCGAACAAAAGCTGTGGTCAGGCTCAGCATCTGCTTCACAACAACCCCTCCTCCTCCTCCTCCTCCTCCTCCTCCTCCTCCTCCTCCTCCTCCTCCTCCTCCTCCTCCTCCGTCAATCGTTTGTTTTCTCTCTGGGTGACAAACGGCAGCGTGGCCTCTGCAGTGTGTGTGTGTGTGTGTGTGTGTGTGTGTGTGTGTGTGTGTGTGTGTGTGTGTGTGTGTGTGTGTGTGTGTATCCTCTGGGGACAGACAGTGTGTGTTCATGTTGGAACAGAGCTTGAACACTCACTCATGTTCCAGGTTAGTCTGAAATCACGGTCAGGTTACGGTACGCTCGCCTCTCGTTAGCTAGCTAACGCTAACGTACGGTTACAAAGTTTAGTCGTCGCTACGTTACAATTAAATATTTAACGTAGCTACAAATCAAAACATTTCTTCATCGCTTGGCATCCTGATAAAAGTCATCTAAACACAGAAAAGTCGGATCATTCATCTGCTTCAACAACAAAAAGTTTGCATCCCTAGAAAGCACTACCGATTTCATCCAGAGGGGGCGCCAGAATCAACACAACATGAAGACTCCTCACAGCACCTCATGACACATGCTAGAATAAACAGTGTAGTTAAATGACCGTATAATGAATCTCTGTGAAGTCACTCATTTGGGTCTAAAGCTGAGATTTGAAGCATATCATCGGCATATCGGAAATTCTGACTCAACCTAATTTCAGTCGATCTAACGAGAGGCAAAGAGGTGGAGTTGAGGCGGGGCTTTAGCCTACAGGGTGTCACCTGTCAGTCAAGTAAGCCACGCCCACAATTCGGCAAAACTCATGACTTTAACATCTTAAAAAACCACGAGTTGGGGCGCCGTTGGCCTAGCAGTCTAAGCGCGCCCCATGTACAGAGGCTATAGTCCTCGTCGCAGAGGTCGCAGAGGTCGCAGAGGTCGCAGAGGTCGCAGAGGTCGCAGAGGTCGCAGAGGTCGCAGGTTCGATTCCAGCCTCGACCATTTGCTGCATGTCTTCCCCAACTCTCTACTCCCCACATTTCCTGTCTCTCTCCAACTGTCCCGTCCATTAAAGGTGACATATCATGCAAAATTGACTTTTTAATGGTTCTTTACCTGAAATATGTGTCCCTGTCTACAAACCCCCCGAGAATGAAAAGAATCCATTCTGCCCCTGTTCTGATTTCTCCACCTTTCTGTAAATGTGTGCTGAAACCAGCCGTTTCAGACTTCAGTGTTTTTTGTTACGTCACAACGCCATCCGGTCTGTAACAGGAAGTCAGAGCTCGGAGCTTGTTCAGCCCATAGACTGTATAAAATACAACTCAACCCCTCCTCCGTTTTTCATTCCCTGCACACATGTGTGCTAACAAGGAGCTTAGGAGGGAGGCATGCTAGTTGTAGGCTGTCTTAATAAACACAAAGGTCGCTTTGACTCCCCACGTCTGCAGATTTGAAGATCTAGTGGAGGATTTTTATTTATCATGGAAAAGTGCTAGCGCTAGTTAGCATAGCCACATAGCTACATGTTCATAGCTGTAGCTGTGTACCAAGACACACGTCGACATACTGACAAATAAAACAACAAGAAACACTAAATCTGTGACCAATGGTTCAGAAAAGGTCCTGCTTCCTTTCTGGCAGAGGTCGGTTTGACTCCCCACGTCTGCAGATTTGAAGATCTAGTGGATGATTTTTATTTATCATGGATAAGTGCTAGCGCTAGTTAGCATAGCCACATAGCTACATGTTGGTAGCTGTGTACCAAGACACACGTCTACATACTGACAAATAAAACAACAAGAAACACTAAATCTGTGACCAATGGTTCAGAAAGGTCCTGCTGCAGGCGCCTCTCCGTCAGGATCAGATTCTGGATCAGATTCAGAGGGTTGAAGTAACGCGGGTCTGTGAGCAGCCGTGTATATTCAGCCAACATGTAAACATTAGATCAACGTGCTGGAGAGCCGAGGCACATCCACTTCCTGAGGGGGCGTGGTCAGAGAGAAAACAGATCGTTCTGAGGAGGACTGAAGAAGAGGACTTTTCTGGCATGCCAAAATCTGATTTCAAAGTGTTTTTTTGAGCATAAACTTTAAAGACATGTTTTGGGGACCTCTTAGACCAATATATGTTGATGAAAAAAGCGTGATATGTCACCTTTAAAAAGGCAAAAATGCACAAAAAAAAATTATATATATATAACTTAAAAAAACAACAACAACAAGCTCTGAAAAAACAAAGTGGATACAGACTCAGACTTGGGATGGGCATTTCAAGCCAAAATACCATTCAATAATCATTAGCATCTATTTGAAGTTAGCATTTTTCTTCTTCTGTTTCTTAATGCGGTTAGCAAACAGCTGTAAGACGCTCTATAGCCGCCGTCTGGCAGGAATACTGTATTACAACCAGGCACCGGAAAAAACGATGAAAAGTTGTACTTTTAAAATGAGAAAATATTCAAAGTAACTCTTCAATTTCACTAATTGATAATCGAAAATAATTGCCCATCCTATTAAACACCAGTGAGTTATGAAGGAACAAAGTGTGGATACAGAAATGAGCTCCTCAGACCTAAAGTCATTTTATGAACCAGGCTGTAAACATGTTTATTTCTGCTGTAAAGATCGTCTTCTTTGAATGGGTGTGTATGTGGTTTCTGATGCTTTTACAGCCAGCCTCTAGTGGACACTTGAGGAACTGCAGTTTTTTGTTTTAAGTTATATTTTTTGGGGGCTTCTGTGCCTTTATTAGATCGGACAGCTGAAGAGAGACAGGAAACATGGGGAGTGGAGAGTTGGGGAAGACATGCAGGAGATGGTCGCGGCCGGGAGTCAAACCGGCCACCTCTGCGATGAGGACTGTAGTCTCTGTACGTGGGGCGCGCTTAGACCGCTAGACCACCAGTGCCCTGGAACTGCAGTTTTTTAACACTTCTGCATCAGCTTCATATTTTAAGTCCGGGTGTTTCTGCTTGTTTAAAACAGATTCAGAGGGACAGACACACCAGCAACAGAGTCAAAGCAGCACACTTGATCAAAAATGAATGAATCTATGATCGGATACAGATAGTCGGCAAAACGCCGAATATCACCTCCGATAATCAGTCGACCCCCGAGAAGAAACGAGTGAAGTCTGCAGTGTGGGAGCATTTAGGTTGATTCCATAGACTGTATAAATAATGGACATAGTATCCGTGACGTCACCCATCTGTTTCTGAAGCGCTGTTTTGAGGCCAGGCGGCGGCGGCGGCGGCCATATTGGAAATGTAGAAGTCAACATAACTGAGTGTGTGGAGAGGACGCCGCTCAGGGAAGAAACGCAGAGGACTAGTTAAATGTTTCAGAGTCTTTATCCTCATTATCATGTGACACTAGTCGGTAACTGTAAGCCTGTGGAGGGTCATTATGTCAGGAGGTCTACAGGGACCTCTTTGTGAGGGAGGAAGCGGTGTCACATGTCCAGGTTGTCATGGTATCCGACGCTCCTCTGCATCACGCACACGAATGCCGCCACTTGGCACGCAAACAGAGTCAGAAGCCAAACACGCCCCATTCATACGTCCATCCATCGCTCTGCTCGCCGTCTGCTGCTCCCAGAGGAGGAGGAGGAGGAGGAGGAGGAGGAGGGGGGATGAAGGAGCTCCCAGAGGGATCATGAACTTTTACCCCGGTCCCTAAGCTCATCAGGGAATATTCGGCCCCGCTCCCTGAGGTCCCTAAGAGGTCCTGAGGGGTCCCTGAGGTCATGATTGGCCGTCATTACGCTGAAGGGGCTGATGGGAAACGCTCAGAGATCTGAGGCATTTATAAATCAGCAGGTCATAATTCAATATCGCTTATCACCTTTCAGTGAAGATCAATATGTGATGATGTAATAACCATATGATGATGTCAGACCATGTGACCGCCACTCTCAGTTTAACTCTAATGAATAATGCAGCAGTAGGAGTGATGCTCAGACGTTCTGATAGTTAGTTAAAGGTTCTAATTAAGAGTGATAATACTTTGCAGCACATGAATCCAAAGTGTCACCTTCTGGTCACTAATCTTTAAATTTAAAGAGCACAATGAAAGCTTTATGACTTATTTTAAAATAATAAATACATTTCTTTGCTTTCTGTTCTCTTTCTGTGTTAAAGCTTCACTAAAAAGCTTCAGGAAAAACACACTTCTTAAAAACAGGGGCACAACAAATCTGCATTTCCAGGTAGGGACGGGAACTCAATAGTTATGGTAATTTGAATAATTATTCAGATACTTTTTCTTTGTTTGTTTGTTCATAGAGGTTCCTCTGTTAACTCTTTGGGCCTTAGAGTTCCTCTTTAATGAAATATGGAGATTTAACATTTAATCTAAGGACGGGAATTTCAAGCAAAACTACTATTTGACTATTTGACAGTCACTGCTAACTGTTACCCGGTTATACAAATAGTTATTCAAATAGTCCACATCAGTCTGTGTTTCTTTCTCTCAGCAGTTCCTCTGTGAACTCTTGTTTCTGCAGAAGTCTCTGAGTTCTGAATCTCAAAGAGCCTCACCCATTCAACTCACACTTCCTCTTTCTTACGTTATTTAGAATATTACTATTGGGCTAAATGTTTCCACTATTCTCACATGATGCTTTGTGCTATAGACACAACTTTTTATTATTATCATTATAATTGTTTTATTCTATTTATTCCCTTATTCTCTTTTCCTCTATTTTTGCACCTCTGTAATGTACATTGTGAATCCTGTGTGAGGACGCAGCAATCCTCCAGTTCCACTAATAACCTCGCTTTATAACGTCACGCCACTTTAAGAGTAAAGACTCTAATACATGAATGTTTCTGTCATCGCTCTTCTTTCAATAAATGAACCCTGAAACTCTGAATTCAAAGCTCGGGTAAACAAAGTGACCTCCTCAGCCTCCTCACACAGATTAGGAAACATTAACATAATGAAACTTATTTATGAAGGCGCCGTAAAGCCGAGCGGGACAGATGTGATTCACGCCACGTCCAATCCAAAGTAGAAACCAGACTACAGTTTAATATGAGTTTGCAGAATCTCCTAAATTTGGAGGTTTTGTGAATCAGAAAGTGACCGATAACTCAACCTGCAGATTTAAACAACTTAACAAAGAGAAAAAGAATAAATAAGTTTAGTTGTATTTCCAGAGAAGGAGCCGTAAAGTGAGTGACAGCTGTGAGGTTCATCTCAGGTCGATCTGCCGAGACAGAACCGTCCTCTTAAACGAATCCTGATCGCCTGCTGATACCGGCTCGTCAATACGGCCTGCGCCCACATCCCTCCTTCTGTGCACGGATTAATCAATACATGCATCAATCCACCCATCCCTCCATCCATCAATCCACCCATCCCTCCATCCATCAATCTGCTCATCCTTCAACCAGTCTGAGCGACAGAACCAAACCTCCCTTTACCAGGTTCAGTTCAGACTCAGCGTTGGTAAAAACCATTATCTT
>NW_023260223.1:8499-28169 GCF_009762535.1 Notolabrus celidotus | reverse complement strand
GAGAAGCAAACAGAGACAAACGAAGATCCAGACCAGCCAAGAGTCAAACAGGTTTTGCTGTCTCTCGTTCCCGAGGACCTGCAGAATCCGGCATGCACGTGGGAGCAGGACAGAACTATTCTCCTTGGAGAAATCTCCAGACTGCGTGCTGGACTGGACCAGGCACACATGGCACTGGAGAACCAGAAGCATCAGCCCAGTCTCAAGGCGGAGGTGATCCCTGACGCCAACAAGGACCACCACCAGTGTGAGGACAAGAACTCCCGTCTCCTGGCCGAGGCCATGGAGGAGATCTCAACCATTACAGCTGCCCTGAACGAGACCCGGGAGGACCTGAAGACACAGAAGCAGGAGTGGGAGAAGGTAACATCGAATCTTCTCTCTGAACAAGAGGAAACCTGCAGGTTGAAGGCTGCCCTGACGCAAGTCCAGGAGGACCTCAAGACACAGAAGGACAAGTCTAGCCTCCTAGAAGAGACCACATCCAAAACAAAGACTGCCCTGACCCAAGCCCAGGAGGACCTCAAGACACAGAAGGACAAGTCTAGCCTCCTAGAAGAGACCACATCCAAAACAAAGACTGCCCTGACCCAAGCCAGAGAGGAGCTAGAGACCAAGGAGAGCCAGTGGGATGCTGCCAAGTTCAAGCTGGTTTGTGAGCATGTTAAAGAAAGAGAAAGTTTGCAGACTGCACAGAAACAGGCAGAAGAGGACCTTAGACGCCAGTGGGAGATGGACAGATGCTGTCTCCTGGCAGAGCACCAAGAAGAGACCATCAGGATGCAGGATGCCCTGAAGCAGGCCAAAGAGGATCTGCAAACACACCAGGCCGAGTGGCAGCAGGAGAAGGCCTCTCTCATGGAGTCTTTAACCGCCATCAATAAGTCACTGAAGGAACAACAAGAAGACAGAGCCAAGACTACCAACAGTTTCATGGACAGACTGAGGAGCCTAGAAACTCAGCTAGAGGAGGCTAGCAGACCACCCAAGAAGTCTTTCAAGAAAAGGTTCCTGCAGTTCTTTAGAAGAGATGCAAGGACTCCCTCTCAGACCTCGGACACCCTCAGCCAAGACCCTTCAACTTCTCAATCTTCCTCTCACTCCCATCAACCCCAACAAGTCCAGTCCTCACTCTACCCCTAAACCCCATACCCCCCCATACCCCCCCATACCCCCCCATACCCCCGCCATCAAATCAAAAATAAACAAACATCAATAAATCATGGGTTTCATGCTCCTGGTTTACCACTGTTCACATTTCAACATCCTTTAAAAAGATTTTAGTGTTCATGGAGTTTTTGGTGATCAAAGCTTTTGATGCATTCTTTTCTCTGGTCCACATGTTGATGAGATTATTTTTGTGCTCCTGTTTTCAGAATGTAAATCACCCAGTTGTGTTCTATCAGACAAATATCTGCACACACACTTTATTTCAGTGTTTAACAAACAAAGGTTCATCTGGTTTAATCAACGGAAATATATTAGAGAGAGTATTTTTACATGTTGGCATTTTAATGTTGTTCTTTTTAAACAGAGTCCATCCAACACATGCATGAGGAAATAATATTCATGAAACAATGAGTGCAAAAATAATATTAATAATAATTATAATACTAAAAAATAAAAAATAAAAAAGTAGCTGTCATGGTATCTGTCATGATTGAAACTGTTTACAGTGAAACTGAGACTGTTAAACTGTTAACAGTGAAGCTGAGACTCTGTTAAACTGTTTACAGTGAAGCTGAGACTCTGTTAAACTGTTTACAGTGAAACTGAGACTGTTAAACTGTTAACAGTGAAGCTGAGACTCTGTTAAACTGTTTACAGTGAAGCTGAGACTCTGTTAAACTGTTTACAGTGAAGCTGAGACTCTGTTAAACTGTTTACAGTGAAGCTGAGACTCTGTTAAACTGTTTACAGTGAAGCTGAGACTCTGTGGAGCTGTTTACAGTGAAGCTGAGACTCTGTTAAACTGTTTACAGTGAAGCTGAGACTCTGTTAAACTGTTTACAGTGAAGCTGAGACTCTGTTAAACTGTTTACAGTGAAGCTGAGACTCTGTGTAACTGTTTACAGTGAAGCTGAGACTCTGTGGAGCTGTTCACAGTGAAGCTGAGACTCTGTGTAACTGTTTACAGTGAAGCTGAGACTCTGTGTAACTGTTTACAGTGAAGCTGAGACTCTGTTAAACTGTTTACAGTGAAGCTGAGACTCTGTGGAGCTGTTTACAGTGAAGCTGAGACTCTGTGGAGCTGTTTACAGTGAAGCTGAGACTCTGTGGAGCTGTTTACAGTGAAACTGAGACTCTGTGGAGCTGTTTACAGTGAAGCTGAGACTCTGTGGAGCTGTTTACAGTGAAACTGAGACTCTGTGGAGCTGTTCACAGTGAAGCTGAGACTCTGTGGAGCTGTTTACAGTGAAGCTGAGACTCTGTGGAGCTGTTTACAGTGAAGCTGAGACTGTGGAGCTGTTTACAGTGAAGCTGAGACTCTGTGGAACTGTTAACAGTGAAGCTGAGACTCTGTGGAGCTGTTTACAGTGAAGCTGAGACTCTGTGGAGCTGTTTACAGTGAAGCTGAGACTCTGTGGAACTGTTTACAGTGAAGCTGAGACTCTGTGGAGCTGTTTACAGTGAAGCTGAGACTCTGTGGAGCTGTTTACATGTACTACTTTTATACAGTCTAGGGACACTATGTTGTAGGGCAGAGCTCGTTACCATGGCAACCTCTATTGCCTTTGATTTCTGACCTGCACTATGATGTCATAAGGGAACAGTGATGCCCTCCTCCAGAATGCTTATACACTCACTCAGACTCCTGCAGTCACTTTAGAGTCCAGCCACCAGAGCAAGAGACACACACACACAGAGACACACACACACAGAGACACACACAGAGACACACACACAGAGACACACACACAACAGTTCACCTGAACATCCACATTATCGTCGAGATGAAGAAGAACAACATGAACAGAGAGAACAGGAAGACCACCGTCCCTGCCCTGCAGGAGAGGACTGAGGAAGCTGATGCCCTCAGAACACATATGAAGCCTGCAGACTTCAAGGATGAGGGGGATGCAGTCCTCCTGAAGGACGTCCAACAGGTGGAAACACTAGACTTTCCTCAACTACAGAAGGAACCGTTAGAAAGACCATCTCTGCAGGACCAGAAAGGGGACAATGACCGATGTTCCAGCTCGGCTGAGGGTCAGATCCCTGAGCCTGAATCACCATGGCTCAGATACAAAGAGGAGATGGTGTGGCCGTCTGTGAGGGAAAGGGTTGCCTTGCTGCGTCAGGAAGAGCAGCTAAAGGACCTGCCAAAAAACCACAAAGACAGGACAACCTCAGACAGGACAACCTCAGACAGGACAACCTCAGACATGGATCTGGACCTTGTTAAGGTCTCCAAAGAGGAGATGGTGTGGCCGTCTGTGAGGGAAAGGGTTGCCTTGCTGGGTCAGGAAGAGCAGCTAATGGACCTGCCAAAAAAACGCAAAGACAGGACAACCTCAGACAGGACAACCTCAGAAAGGACACACTCAGACATGACAACCTCAGATAGGACAACCTCAGAAAGGACACACTCAGAAAGGACACACTCAGACAGGACAACCTCAGATAGGACAACCTCATACAGGACAACCTCAGACAGGACACACTCAGACATGACACACTCAGAAAGGACACACTCAGACAGGACTACCTCAGACAGGACAACCTCAGACAGGACAACCTCAGACATGGATCTGGACCTTGTTAAGGTCTCCAAAGAGGAGATGGTGTGGCCGTCTGTGAGGGAAAGGGTTGCCTTGCTGGGTCAGGAAGAGCAGCTAATGGACCTGCCAAAAAAACGCAAAGACAGGAAAACCTCATACAGGACAACCTCAGACAGGACAACCTCAGACAGGACAACCTCAGATAGGACTACCTCAGACATGGATCTGGACCTTGTTAAGGTTTCCAGCGAGCTGGAGACAGCAGAGGTGGCTGTCACTGAAATAAGCCGACCCATGGAAGCCGTTGACGTCAGAAAGGAGAAGCAAACAGAGACAAACGAAGATCCAGACCAGCCAAGAGTCAAACAGGTTTTGCTGTCTCTCGTTCCCGAGGACCTGCAGAATCCGGCATGCACGTGGGAGCAGGACAGAACTATTCTCCTTGGAGAAATCTCCAGACTGCGTGCTGGACTGGACCAGGCACACATGGCACTGGAGAACCAGAAGCATCAGGCCAGTCTCAAGGCGGAGGTGATCCCTGACGCCAACAAGGACCACCACCAGTGTGAGGACAAGAACTCCCGTCTCCTGGCCGAGGCCATGGAGGAGATCTCAACCATTACAGCTGCCCTGAACGAGACCCGGGAGGACCTGAAGACACAGAAGCAGGAGTGGGAGAAGGTAACATCGAATCTTCTCTCTGAACAAGAGGAAACCTGCAGGTTGAAGGCTGCCCTGACGCAAGTCCAGGAGGACCTCAAGACACAGAAGGACAAGTCTAGCCTCCTAGAAGAGACCACATCCAAAACAAAGACTGCCCTGACCCAAGCCCAGGAGGACCTCAAGACACAGAAGGACAAGTCTAGCCTCCTAGAAGAGACCACATCCAAAACAAAGACTGCCCTGACCCAAGCCCAGGAGGACCTCAAGACACAGAAGGACAAGTCTAGCCTCCTAGAAGAGACCACATCCAAAACAAAGACTGCCCTGCATCAAGCCAGAGAGGAGCTAGAGACCAAGGAGAGCCAGTGGGATGCTGCCAAGTTCAAGCTGGTTTGTGAGCATGTTAAAGAAAGAGAAAGGATGCAGACTGCACAGAAACAGGCAGTAGAGGACCTTAGACGCCAGTGGGAGATGGACAGATGCTGTCTCCTGGCAGAGCACCAAGAAGAGACCATCAGGATGCAGGATGCCCTGAAGCAGGCCAAAGAGGATCTGCAAACACACCAGGCCGAGTGGCAGCAGGAGAAGGCCTCTCTCATGGAGTCTTTAACCGCCATCAATAAGTCACTGAAGGAACAACAAGAAGACAGAGCCAAGACTACCAACAGTTTCATGGACAGACTGAGGAGCCTAGAAACTCAGCTAGAGGAGGCTAGCAGACCACCCAAGAAGTCTTTCAAGAAAAGGTTCCTGCAGTTCTTTAGAAGAGATGCAAGGACTCCCTCTCAGACCTCGGACACCCTCAGCCAAGACCCTTCAACTTCTCAATCTTCCTCTCACTCCCATCAACCCCAACAAGTCCAGTCCTCACTCTACCCCTAAACCCCATACCCCCCCATACCCCCCCATACCCCCGCCATCAAATAAAAATAAACAAACATCAATAAATCATGGGTTTCATGCTCCTTGTTTACCACTGTTCACATTTCAACATCCTTTAAAAAGATTTTAGTGTTCATGGAGTTTTTGGTGATAAAAGCTTTTGATGCATTCTTTTCTCTGGTCCACATGTTGATGAGATTATTTTTGTGCTCCTGTTTTCAGAATGTAAATCACCCAGTTGTGTTCTATCAGACAAATATCTGCACACACACTTTATTTCAGTGTTTAACAAACAAAGGTTCATCTGGTTTAATCAACGGAAATATATTAGAGAGAGTATTTTTACATGTTGGCATTTTAATGTTGTTCTTTTTAAACAGAGTCCATCCAAAACATGCATGAGGAAATAATATTCATGAAACAATCAGTGCAAAAATAATATTAATAATAATAATAATACTAAAAAATAAAAAATAAAAAAGTAGCTGTCATGGTATCTGTCATGATTGAAACTGTTTACAGTGAAGCTGAGACTCTGTTAAACTGTTTACAGTGAAGCTGTGACTCTGTTAAACTGTTTACAGTGAAGCTGAGACTCTGTTAAACTGTTTACAGTGAAGCTGAGACTCTGTTAAACTGTTTACAGTGAAACTGAGACTGTTAAACTGTTTACAGTGAAGCTGAGACTCTGTGGAGCTGTTTACAGTGAAGCTGAGACTCTGTGGAGCTGTTTACATGTACTACTTTTATATAGTCTAGGGACACTATGTTGTAGGGCAGAGCTCGTTACCATGGCAACCTCTATTGCCTTTGATTTCTGACCTGCACTATGATGTCATAAGGGAACAGTGATGCCCTCCTCCAGAATGCTTATACACTCACTCAGACTCCTGCAGTCACTTTAGAGTCCAGCCACCAGAGCAAGAGACACACACACAGAGACACACACACACAGAGACACACACAGAGACACACACACAGAGACACACACACAACAGTTCACCTGAACATCCACATTATCGTCGAGATGAAGAAGAACAACATGAACAGAGAGAACAGGAAGACCACCGTCCCTGCCCTGCAGGAGAGGACTGAGGAAGCTGATGCCCTCAGAACACATATGAAGCCTGCAGACTTCAAGGATGAGGGGGATGCAGTCCTCCTGAAGGACGTCCAACAGGTGGAAACACTAGACTTTCCTCAACTACAGAAGGAACCGTTAGAAAGACCATCTCTGCAGGACCAGAAAGGGGACAATGACCGATGTTCCAGCTCGGCTGAGGGTCAGATCCCTGAGCCTGAATCACCATGGCTCAGATACAAAGAGGAGATGGTGTGGCCGTCTGTGAGGGAAAGGGTTGCCTTGCTGCGTCAGGAAGAGCAGCTAATGGACCTGCCAAAAAACCACAAAGACAGGACAACCTCAGACAGGACAACCTCAGACAGGACAACCTCAGACAGGACAACCTCAGACATGGATCTGGACCTTGTTAAGGTCTCCAAAGAGGAGATGGTGTGGCCGTCTGTGAGGGAAAGGGTTGCCTTGCTGGGTCAGGAAGAGCAGCTAATGGACCTGCCAAAAAAACGCAAAGACAGGAAAACCTCATACAGGACAACCTCAGACAGGACAACCTCAGACATGGATCTGGACCTTGTTAAGGTCTCCAAAGAGGAGATGGTGTGGCCGTCTGTGAGGGAAAGGGTTGCCTTGCTGCGTCAGGAAGAGCAGCTAAAGGACCTGCCAAAAAACCACAAAGACAGGACAACCTCAGACAGGACAACCTCAGACAGGACAACCTCAGACATGGATCTGGACCTTGTTAAGGTCTCCAAAGAGGAGATGGTGTGGCCGTCTGTGAGGGAAAGGGTTGCCTTGCTGGGTCAGGAAGAGCAGCTAATGGACCTGCCAAAAAAACGCAAAGACAGGAAAACCTCATACAGGACAACCTCAGACAGGACACACTCAGAAAGGACACACTCAGAAAGGACACACTCAGACAGGACACACTCAGAAAGGACACACTCAGAAAGGACACACTCAGACAGGACTACCTCAGACAGGACAACCTCATACAGGACAACCTCAGACAGGACACACTCAGACATGACACACTCAGAAAGGACACACTCAGACAGGACTACCTCAGACAGGACAACCTCATACAGGACAACCTCAGACAGGACAACCTCAGATAGGACAACCTCAGACATGGATCTGGACCTTGTTAAGGTCTCCAAAGAGGAGATGGTGTGGCCGTCTGTGAGGGAAAGGGTTGCCTTGCTGGGTCAGGAAGAGCAGCTAATGGACCTGCCAAAAAAACGCAAAGACAGGAAAACCTCATACAGGACAACCTCAGACAGGACACACTCAGACAGGACAACCTCAGACAGGACAACCTCAGACAGGACAACCTCAGATAGGACAACCTCAGACATGGATCTGGACCTTGTTAAGGTTTCCAGCGAGCTGGAGACAGCAGAGGTGGCTGTCACTGAAATAAGCCGACCCATGGAAGCCGTTGACGTCAGAAAGGAGAAGCAAACAGAGACAAACGAAGATCCAGACCAGCCAAGAGTCAAACAGGTTTTGCTGTCTCTCGTTCCCGAGGACCTGCAGAATCCGGCATGCACGTGGGAGCAGGACAGAACTATTCTCCTTGGAGAAATCTCCAGACTGCGTGCTGGACTGGACCAGGCACACATGGCACTGGAGAACCAGAAGCATCAGCCCAGTCTCAAGGCGGAGGTGATCCCTGACGCCAACAAGGACCACCACCAGTGTGAGGACAAGAACTCCCGTCTCCTGGCCGAGGCCATGGAGGAGATCTCAACCATTACAGCTGCCCTGAACGAGACCCGGGAGGACCTGAAGACACAGAAGCAGGAGTGGGAGAAGGTAACATCGAATCTTCTCTCTGAACAAGAGGAAACCTGCAGGTTGAAGGCTGCCCTGACGCAAGTCCAGGAGGACCTCAAGACACAGAAGGACAAGTCTAGCCTCCTAGAAGAGACCACATCCAAAACAAAGACTGCCCTGACCCAAGCCCAGGAGGACCTCAAGACACAGAAGGACAAGTCTAGCCTCCTAGAAGAGACCACATCCAAAACAAAGACTGCCCTGACCCAAGCCAGAGAGGAGCTAGAGACCAAGGAGAGCCAGTGGGATGCTGCCAAGTTCAAGCTGGTTTGTGAGCATGTTAAAGAAAGAGAAAGTTTGCAGACTGCACAGAAACAGGCAGAAGAGGACCTTAGACGCCAGTGGGAGATGGACAGATGCTGTCTCCTGGCAGAGCACCAAGAAGAGACCATCAGGATGCAGGATGCCCTGAAGCAGGCCAAAGAGGATCTGCAAACACACCAGGCCGAGTGGCAGCAGGAGAAGGCCTCTCTCATGGAGTCTTTAACCGCCATCAATAAGTCACTGAAGGAACAACAAGAAGACAGAGCCAAGACTACCAACAGTTTCATGGACAGACTGAGGAGCCTAGAAACTCAGCTAGAGGAGGCTAGCAGACCACCCAAGAAGTCTTTCAAGAAAAGGTTCCTGCAGTTCTTTAGAAGAGATGCAAGGACTCCCTCTCAGACCTCGGACACCCTCAGCCAAGACCCTTCAACTTCTCAATCTTCCTCTCACTCCCATCAACCCCAACAAGTCCAGTCCTCACTCTACCCCTAAACCCCATACCCCCCCATACCCCCCATAACCCCCCATACCCCCCCATACCCCCGCCATCAAATCAAAAATAAACAAACATCAATAAATCATGGGTTTCATGCTCCTTGTTTACCACTGTTCACATTTCAACATCCTTTAAAAAGATTTTAGTGTTCATGGAGTTTTTGGTGATCAAAGCTTTTGATGCATTCTTTTCTCTGGTCCACATGTTGATGAGATTATTTTTGTGCTCCTGTTTTCAGAATGTAAATCACCCAGTTGTGTTCTATCAGACAAATATCTGCACACACACTTTATTTCAGTGTTTAACAAACAAAGGTTCATCTGGTTTAATCAACGGAAATATATTAGAGAGAGTATTTTTACATGTTGGCATTTTAATGTTGTTCTTTTTAAACAGAGTCCATCCAAAACATGCATGAGGAAATAATATTCATGAAACAATGAGTGCAAAAATAATATTAATAATAATTATAATACTAAAAAATAAAAAATAAAAAAGTAGCTGTCATGGTATCTGTCATGATTGAAACTGTTTACAGTGAAACTGAGACTGTTAAACTGTTAACAGTGAAGCTGAGACTCTGTTAAACTGTTTACAGTGAAGCTGAGACTCTGTTAAACTGTTTACAGTGAAACTGAGACTGTTAAACTGTTAACAGTGAAGCTGAGACTCTGTTAAACTGTTTACAGTGAAGCTGAGACTCTGTTAAACTGTTTACAGTGAAGCTGAGACTCTGTTAAACTGTTTACAGTGAAGCTGAGACTCTGTTAAACTGTTTACAGTGAAGCTGAGACTCTGTGGAGCTGTTTACAGTGAAGCTGAGACTCTGTTAAACTGTTTACAGTGAAGCTGAGACTCTGTTAAACTGTTTACAGTGAAGCTGAGACTCTGTTAAACTGTTTACAGTGAAGCTGAGACTCTGTGTAACTGTTTACAGTGAAGCTGAGACTCTGTGGAGCTGTTCACAGTGAAGCTGAGACTCTGTGTAACTGTTTACAGTGAAGCTGAGACTCTGTGTAACTGTTTACAGTGAAGCTGAGACTCTGTTAAACTGTTTACAGTGAAGCTGAGACTCTGTGGAGCTGTTTACAGTGAAGCTGAGACTCTGTGGAGCTGTTTACAGTGAAGCTGAGACTCTGTGGAGCTGTTTACAGTGAAACTGAGACTCTGTGGAGCTGTTTACAGTGAAGCTGAGACTCTGTGGAGCTGTTTACAGTGAAACTGAGACTCTGTGGAGCTGTTTACAGTGAAGCTGAGACTCTGTGGAGCTGTTTACAGTGAAGCTGAGACTCTGTGGAGCTGTTTACAGTGAAGCTGAGACTCTGTGGAGCTGTTTACAGTGAAGCTGAGACTCTGTGGAACTGTTAACAGTGAAGCTGAGACTCTGTGGAGCTGTTTACAGTGAAGCTGAGACTCTGTGGAGCTGTTTACAGTGAAGCTGAGACTCTGTGGAACTGTTTACAGTGAAGCTGAGACTCTGTGGAGCTGTTTACAGTGAAGCTGAGACTCTGTGGAGCTGTTTACAGTGAAGCTGAGACTCTGTGGAACTGTTAACAGTGAAGCTGAGACTCTGTGGAGCTGTTTACAGTGAAGCTGAGACTCTGTGGAGCTGTTTACAGTGAAGCTGAGACTCTGTGGAACTGTTTACAGTGAAGCTGAGACTCTGTGGAGCTGTTTACAGTGAAGCTGAGACTCTGTGGAGCTGTTTACAGTGAAGCTGAGACTCTGTGGAGCTGTTTACATGTACTACTTTTATACAGTCTAGGGACACTATGTTGTAGGGCAGAGCTCGTTACCATGGCAACCTCTATTGCCTTTGATTTCTGACCTGCACTATGATGTCATAAGGGAACAGTGATGCCCTCCTCCAGAATGCTTATACACTCACTCAGACTCCTGCAGTCACTTTAGAGTCCAGCCACCAGAGCAAGAGACACACACACACAGAGACACACACACACAGAGACACACACAGAGACACACACACAGAGACACACACACAACAGTTCACCTGAACATCCACATTATCGTCGAGATGAAGAAGAACAACATGAACAGAGAGAACAGGAAGACCACCGTCCCTGCCCTGCAGGAGAGGACTGAGGAAGCTGATGCCCTCAGAACACATATGAAGCCTGCAGACTTCAAGGATGAGGGGGATGCAGTCCTCCTGAAGGACGTCCAACAGGTGGAAACACTAGACTTTCCTCAACTACAGAAGGAACCGTTAGAAAGACCATCTCTGCAGGACCAGAAAGGGGACAATGACCGATGTTCCAGCTCGGCTGAGGGTCAGATCCCTGAGCCTGAATCACCATGGCTCAGATACAAAGAGGAGATGGTGTGGCCGTCTGTGAGGGAAAGGGTTGCCTTGCTGCGTCAGGAAGAGCAGCTAAAGGACCTGCCAAAAAACCACAAAGACAGGACAACCTCAGACAGGACAACCTCAGACAGGACAACCTCAGACATGGATCTGGACCTTGTTAAGGTCTCCAAAGAGGAGATGGTGTGGCCGTCTGTGAGGGAAAGGGTTGCCTTGCTGGGTCAGGAAGAGCAGCTAATGGACCTGCCAAAAAAACGCAAAGACAGGACAACCTCAGACAGGACACACTCAGACAGGACAACCTCAGATAGGACAACCTCATACAGGACAACCTCAGACAGGACACACTCAGACATGACACACTCAGAAAGGACACACTCAGACAGGACTACCTCAGACAGGACAACCTCAGACAGGACAACCTCAGACATGGATCTGGACCTTGTTAAGTTTTCCAGCGAGCTGGAGACAGCAGAGGTGGCTGTCACTGAAATAAGCCGACCCATGGAAGCCGTTGACGTCAGAAAGGAGAAGCAAACAGAGACAAACGAAGATCCAGACCAGCCAAGAGTCAAACAGGTTTTGCTGTCTCTCGTTCCCGAGGACCTGCAGAATCCGGCATGCACGTGGGAGCAGGACAGAACTATTCTCCTTGGAGAAATCTCCAGACTGCGTGCTGGACTGGACCAGGCACACATGGCACTGGAGAACCAGAAGCATCAGGCCAGTCTCAAGGCGGAGGTGATCCCTGACGCCAACAAGGACCACCACCAGTGTGAGGACAAGAACTCCCGTCTCCTGGCCGAGGCCATGGAGGAGATCTCAACCATTACAGCTGCCCTGAACGAGACCCGGGAGGACCTGAAGACACAGAAGCAGGAGTGGGAGAAGGTAACATCGAATCTTCTCTCTGAACAAGAGGAAACCTGCAGGTTGAAGGCTGCCCTGACGCAAGTCCAGGAGGACCTCAAGACACAGAAGGACAAGTCTAGCCTCCTAGAAGAGACCACATCCAAAACAAAGACTGCCCTGACCCAAGCCCAGGAGGACCTCAAGACACAGAAGGACAAGTCTAGCCTCCAAGAAGAGACCACACCCAAAACAAAGGCTGCCCTGCATCAAGCCAGAGAGGAGCTAGAGACCAAGGAGAGCCAGTGGGATGCTGCCAAGTTCAAGCTGGTTTGTGAGCATGTTAAAGAAAGAGAAAGGATGCAGACTGCACAGAAACAGGCAGAAGTGGACCTTAGACGCCAGTGGGAGATGGACAGATGCTGTCTCCTGGCAGAGCACCAAGAAGAGACCATCAGGATGCAGGATGCCCTGAAGCAGGCCAAAGAGGATCTGCAAACACACCAGGCCGAGTGGCAGCAGGAGAAGGCCTCTCTCATGGAGTCTTTAACCGCCATCAATAAGTCACTGAAGGAACAACAAGAAGACAGAGCCAAGACTACCAACAGTTTCATGGACAGACTGAGGAGCCTAGAAACTCAGCTAGAGGAGGCTAGCAGACCACCCAAGAAGTCTTTCAAGAAAAGGTTCCTGCAGTTCTTTAGAAGAGATGCAAGGACTCCCTCTCAGACCTCGGACACCCTCAGCCAAGACCCTTCAACTTCTCAATCTTCCTCTCACTCCCATCAACCCCAACAAGTCCAGTCCTCACTCTACCCCTAAACCCCATACCCCCCCATACCCCCCCATACCCCCGCCATCAAATCAAAAATAAACAAACATCAATAAATCATGGGTTTCATGCTCCTTGTTTACCACTGTTCACATTTCAACATCCTTTAAAAAGATTTTAGTGTTCATGGAGTTTTTGGTGATAAAAGCTTTTGATGCATTCTTTTCTCTGGTCCACATGTTGATGAGATTATTTTTGTGCTCCTGTTTTCAGAATGTAAATCACCCAGTTGTGTTCTATCAGACAAATATCTGCACACACACTTTATTTCAGTGTTTAACAAACAGAGGTTCATCTGGTTTAATCAACGGAAATATATTAGAGAGAGTATTTTTACATGTTGGCATTTTAATGTTGTTCTTTTTAAACAGAGTCCATCCAAAACATGCATGAGGAAATAATATTCATGAAACAATGAGTGTAAAAATAATATTAATAATAATAATAATACTAAAAAATAAAAAATAAAACAGTAGCTGTCATGGTATCTGTCATGATTAGGGGTGGGAATCCAAAACCGGATTCGACTTAGAACCGGTTCCAATTGATCAGTTCCATCAGAATGGTACTCCTCAGATGTTATCGATTCTTCTTAACGATTAATTTCCCAACGGTACGTCACGGTACGTCAAGGTACGTCACGGTACGTCACGGTACGTCACGGTACGTCACGGTACGCCACGGTACGTCACGGTACGTCACGGTACGCCACGGTACGCCACGGTACGACACGGTACGCCACGGTACGCCACGGTACGTCACGGTACGTCACGGTACGTCACGGTACGTCACGGTACGTCACGGTACGTCACGGTACGCCACGGTACGCCACGGTACGTCACGGTACGCCACGGTACGTCACGGTACGTCACGGTACGCCACGGTACGCCACGGTACGTCACGGTACGTCACGGTACGCCACGTCACGGTACGTCACGGTACGCCACGGTACGTCACGGTACGCCACGGTACGCCACGGTACGTCACGGTACGCCACGGTACGTCACGGTACGTCACGGTACGCCACGGTACGCCACGGTACGTCACGGTACGTCACGGTACGCCACGTCACGGTACGTAGCCTTACGTCACACACTCTGAACTCCTTCAACCACGAGGAATTGTATTTCCCTCCAGGACGTCCAGGGGTTTGCTGTGTCCCTACATGGCTTTTGGCAAACTTTTCTATGTTTCAGACACTCTGCTGACGCCGCAGCTTTAAGACGAAACTCAGCTCCCGCTTACTCATCCTGCTAACACGTTAGCACGCACTGACGTTAGCATGTAGCTATGTGAGGGAAACCAACTGTCTCACTGCAGCTGCTGACTCATGATCTGTGTGTGTGACTACTGTTTATATACTCTCTCTCACACACACACACACACACACACACACACACACACACACACACACACACACACACACACACACAGAGAGAGTCACTTCAGCTGATTTTAATCCAGAACTTGAAAACTGAAACTTTAAACCCATGAACTAATTTTCCAGGATCAGGTTACACTGCGAGATCAGCTGGATCTGATTTCAATCACACACACACACACACACACACACACACACACACACACACACACACACACACACACACATTCAGTCGCCAGTGTGTTTCCCACACTCAGTTCACGACACGCCAGCAGCAGCAGCGACCACATCTTTAATTTTTCTACTCGTGTTGTTTCCTCCTCCTCAGAGCTGGACTGGGTTTCTATGGTGACACACACACACACACACACACACACACACACACACACACACACACACACACACACACACAGTTTAAGCATCATTATTACAGCTCTGTGGTCTGCGTACAGCTGCTTGTAATAAAACACGATGTTGAAGATGTTGAAGTGAAGAGAGGGGGTGGGGGGGTCGTACATGTAAATACAGCCGTGGTGCGTTCACTGACACCCTCTCTGCTAGGGAAAAGTGTAGGAAAATACAGATTCATAATCATACAGTGTCTCTGTGTCTGTTTTAACCCTTTACTGAAGTGTTCTGACTCTACCGCTGAGTACTGACGGCTGATTGGTCGAAGTGAAACGCTGTCGTTGCGTCACACAGCCTGAGGGAGGAAGTGAAACCCGGTGACGGTTTGATGGTTCCATCAGGATCAGAGTCCAGGATCTGAAACCCTCAGCAGGTTTATTCATGAGACTCACGGAGAGTTACGTAACGAGGAACAAAGTGGACCCTGTGTTTGTGTTTGTTCCTCTGCAGAGGAGGGGGAGGACGTTACGTAACCATGGAAACACACAAGAGGACAAATATTACTGAGAGTAAAAATAATCACACGCGCTCAGACCGCGTCAAGATCCACTGAAGACTCATCCTGTTCTGACCCCTCACTGCTCAGGAGCATAAACCTGATCCTGGAGGGGACGTAGAGGATCTGATGAAGTCTGGACTAAACCAGGAAGTTATGGAAGCCCGTTTCCACCAGTTTAAAAAAATATTAAAAATTGAAATTAAAAAAAAAAAATTGTAGAATTTTTTTTTTTTTTTTAGGAAAAGTAAAAAAAAACAAAAAACTTTTATTTTAGGAAAAGTTAAAAAAAAAAAAAAAATGTTATTCCTAAAAAAAAGTTTATTTTTTTTTTTAGGAAAAGTAAAAAAACAAAGACAAAGACAGAGACAAAAACAAAACATGAAGTCCAGCAAGATTCAAATATCTGGTTTTATCTGCTTCAATAACATCCACAGCATCCAAAAAACTTAACATTTTCTTTGTATCTTGTTCTGATAACTTGTGATCTTGTTGGTGTAATGTATCTTGTCTGTTTAATTAGCATGTACGAGTTATCTTGTTAGCACTGGATTTGTATCTCTGGTGTTTTATCTCCACAGAAAAGGAAAGTTTAAGCAGATGATCTTGTTCTACTCAATTTAATCTTGTTCAGAGATCTTAGTTTTTAAAAAAGAAGAAATACACTGAAGTAACGTCAATAAGATAAAGTGGTATCTTGATTTCCACAAAAAGGATCCTGACACATAATTATCTTGATCCAACATGTGTTATCTTGATCCAACATGTTATCTTGATCCAACATGTTATCTTGATCTAACATGTTATCTTGATCTAACATGTGTTATCTTGATCTAACATGTTATCTTGATCTAACATGTTATCTTGATCTAACATGTTATCTTGATCTAACATGTTATCTTGATCTAACATGTTATCTTGATCTAACATGTTATCTTGATGTAATGTGTTATCTTGATCTAACATGTTATCTTGATCTATCATGTTATCTTGATCTAACATGTTATCTTGATCTAACATGTTATCTTGATCTATCATGTTATCTTGATCTAACATGTTATCTTGATCTAACATGTTATCTTGATCCAACATGTTATCTTGATCTAACATGTTATCTTGATCTAACATGTTATCTTGATCTAACGTGTTATCTTGATCTAACATGTTATCTTGATCTAACATGTTATCTTGATCTAACATGTTATCTTGATCTAACATGTGTTATCTTGATCTAACATGTTATCTTGATCTATCATGTTATCTTGATCTAACATGTTATCTTGATCTAACATGTTATCTTGATCTAACATGTTATCTTGATCTAATGTGTTATCTTGATCTATCATGTTATCTTGATCTAACATGTTATCTTGATCTAACATGTGTTATCTTGATCTAACGTGTTATCTTGATCTAACGTGTTATCTTGATCTAACATGTGTTATCTTGATCTAACATGTTATCTTGATCTAACGTGTTATCTTGATCTAACATGTTATCTTGATCTAACATGTTATCTTGATCTAACATGTTATCTTGATCTAACATGTTATCTTGATCTAACATGTGTTATCTTGATCTAACATGTTATCTTGATCTAACATGTTATCTTGATCTATCATGTTATCTTGATCTAACATGTTATCTTGATCTAATGTGTTATCTTGATCTATCATGTTATCTTGATCTATCATGTTATCTTGATCTAACATGTTATCTTGATCTAACATGTTATCTTGATCTAATGTGTTATCTTGATCTATCATGTTATCTTGATCTAACATGTTATCTTGATCTAACATGTGTTATCTTGATCCAACATGTTATCTTGATCTAACATGTTATCTTGATCTAACATGTTATCTTGATCTATCATGTTATCTTGATCTAACATGTTATCTTGATCTAACATGTTATCTTGATCTAATGTGTTATCTTGATCTATCATGTTATCTTGATCTAACATGTTATCTTGATCTAACATGTGTTATCTTGATCCAACATGTTATCTTGATCTAACATGTTATCTTGATCTAACATGTTATCTTGATCTAACATGTTATCTTGATCTATCATGTTATCTTGATCTAACATGTTATCTTGATCTATCATGTTATCTTGATCTATCATGTGTTATCTTGATCTAACATGTTATCTTGATCTAACATGTGTTATCTTGATCTAACATGTTATCTTGATCTAACATGTTATCTTGATCTATCATGTTATCTTGATCTATCATGTTATCTTGATCTAACATGTTATCTTGATCTAATGTGTTATCTTGATCTAATGTGTTATCTTGATCTAACGTGTTATCTTGATCTAACGTGTTATCTTGATCTAACATGTTATCTTGATCTAACATGTGTTATCTTGATCTAACATGTTATCTTGATCTAACGTGTTATCTTGATCTAACGTGTTATCTTGATCTAACATGTGTTATCTTGATCTAACATGTTATCTTGATCTAACATGTTATCTTGATCTAACATGTGTTATCTTGATCTAACATGTTATCTTGATCTAACATGTTATCTTGATCTAACGTGTTATCTTGATCTAACATGTTATCTTGATCTAACATGTGTTATCTTGATCTAACATGTTATCTTGATCTAACATGTGTTATCTTGATCTAACATGTGTGATCTTGATCTAACGTGTTATCTTGATCTAACATGTTATCTTGATCTAACATGTGTTATCTTGATCTAACATGTGATCTTGATCTAACGTGTTATCTTGATCTAACATGTTATCTTGATCTAACATGTTATCTTGATCTAACATGTTATCTTGACCCTACCAGTGACTTTATATCTTAATCATACAAGTCATCATTTTGATCCTACAAGTTGTAATCTTGATCCTAGACACTCTTATCTTGATTGGGTAAAATCATCTTGATCTTCAGGGATATTATCTTGCCCCAAAAGTTTTCAGTTTTCAGTTTTTCTTTGATCATACGAGTCAAAATCTGAATCCTACGAATGATCTTGATCCTAAAAGTAATATCTTAATCCTACATGTTTTAATCTTGATCCATCAATTAATAATCTTGATCAATTCGATTTTTCTGCACAGTACACCATCTTGTCTAAAAGGTTTTTATCTTGATCTACAATTTGTAATCTTGATCTGGAAAGTTGTTTTTTTAACCCTACCAGTTTTTTTATCTTCATCCTAAAAGTCAATTTGAAGTTATTGATGCTACAAATAATCCTACAAATAATCTTGATCCTTACAGTTTTAACAATTTCTTGTCAAGTCAATATCCTGATCCATCACATGAATACCTTTCCAAGTTATTATTTTGATCCTGTTTACTTGATATCTTGTTTATTTACCATCCATGTCTGATTTACCAACATTAGTACAAATAATGCGCAAGATACCTGATGACTGAAAGATAACACACAGGTTTAAATGTATCTTGTTCTGGACTTATGAAGTTATTATTTTGATCCAAGAAGTTGATATCTTGACACTACATGTTATTTTGATCATACCGGTCATTTTTATCCTACAAGTTATTATCTTGATCCTGCAAGTTCTTGTCTTAAATCTGTCTCGAGTTTTTTATTGATCCTGCAAGTTTTTTATCATGTTCATAATTATCATTGTCTCACTCATATTATATTTACATCCTGTTCACTTGTTATCTTGTTTATTAGATTCCATGTCTGATTTATCAACATGAGTGCAAATAATGTGCAAGATACCTGATGATGAAAGATAACATATCTGAAATGTATCTTGTTCTGGACTTCCGGGACAGAAAAATCTGACTTCAGTTGCCGTATTCAAACATTTTATTGCAAAGTGTTTCTTTTCCCCCATTACCGTTCTTGTCTGTTAGCCTAGCTTAGCATTAGTCCTCTCCAAAGTATCCAAGGCTGGATGCAGTTTCAGGATGTTTCTCAGATCCGGCGCGACGGCAGATCGTCACTGAAACAGGATTTTCTGTGAGCGTCTGAGTTTTATCACAGCGGCACCTAGTGGACGCCGGAGGTACTGCAGCTGAAACACGGCTCACAGGAAGTGTGGGAGGAGTCTGAGCAGAGATTAAATTAACTTTGTAGTTTATTAACTTCTTTCATCTCGACGCTCAGAAGGAAATGTTTGACAAATATTCAAGAAGAGATTTTTACAACGACACGAACAGATCAACAAATCAACATCTTTGATAAACAACAACAGGAAGTGGAAGCTCCTGATGGTCTGACGTCAGAGGGAAGGTGCTCTCCAGGGTCGGTAATCCAGATTAGATAATCTCAGATTAAAAACAGGAAGAGGAACTTTCACTGAGACACGTTCAGGTCTGGTGGATATGTCGCCTCGTGTGGTCACTGCCGGTAACTGCAGCCATGTTTTAATAACCCTGGTTCAGTTTGAAGTGTTTCACGTATTGTCCACCGGGGGCAGCAC
>NW_023260223.1:0-5499 GCF_009762535.1 Notolabrus celidotus | reverse complement strand
CTTTCAAATATCAAAAGTAAATATCTTGTGTGTACACGTCATATCTTGAGTTTGGTTGTAACATCAAGAAGCCCACAGCTTTGTCGCCCCATGTTAGGATCTTGCGCACTTATGTTTCATTATTTATTCAACGAGTTGTTATCTTGTTTTTATGAAGATACGATCTTGACCTTGTTTGACATTATCTTGCTTCCACTAATCATGTTAGAATATTTTTCTTATGCTGTTATCTTGTTTTTGCAAGTCACTGTATTGCCTTCCACAAGTCAATGCATGTTGTAATCTTGACTTCATAAATTGTAATCCTGCTTCTACGAGTAATTATTTTGTGGAAGTCATGATGTTTTCGACCTAGGTCATGATCTTGGTCCCTAATTTTAGAATATTACATCACCAAGTCTTGATCTTGTCTGGCCACCGATTTTAATCTTGACACCCTAAATTATAATTTTGCTCTCACAAATCAATATCTTGTTTATCTTGCCTCAACAAGTCTTTATTTTCACTATCTTGTTTTTTTTCTGTTAAATGACCATGACATGGTTATTATGTGACGAATAATGTGATCGTGCTTCTGCCAGAAATAATCTTGCTTTTGCAAGATACCATACTTCCTCTGTTACTCATTATCCTGCTGGTGTCAGATGTGATCCTGATGTTACGAGTTACACTTCTACACGTCTCAGGAATGCAGGGTGTAATTTTGTCACAGCAAGATTATAATCTTGTTTTCGCAAGTTGGGATTTTTCATGATTAGTTATAATCTTGCTTCCATGTGTAATCATCTTGTTTGTGTCAGATAGGATTTGTTCACAGTAGTTTTTGTGTCTCTTTCATTGTTTTCTTTTAAAAATCGTATCCTGATGGACACACTGTAATATCTTGTGTGGACAAGATCACAAATATCATGCTTTTAGATTGTGGGGGCATCTTGAACACTGAACAAAGTTTCTGTTTCTGGTTGTGTGATAATAAAAACACTCTGCTGGTTTTATGTCAGGATGTTTCTCTTTCAGTCAGTATTTGTGTGTGTGTGTGTGTGTGTGTGTATGTATTTGTGTGTGTGTGTGTGTGTGTGTTAGTGTGTATGTATTTGTGTGTGTGTGTGTGTGTGTGTGTGTGTGTGTGTGTGTGTGTGTGTGTATGTATTTGTGTGTGTGTGTGTGTGTATGTGTGTGTTAGGCCTGTGTAAACCCAGCGGCCGGTCAGGAAATGGAGCCTGACAGGAAGGAAGTGAGGTAGCTGCTGAGGAAACTCAATAAACAGGAACACAGACCTGTGTGTGTGTGTGTGTGTGTGTGTGTGTGTGTGTGTGTGTGTGTGTGTGTGTGTGTGTGTGTGTGTGTGTGTGTGTGTGTGTGTGTGTGTGTGTGTGTGTGTGTGTGTGTGTGTCTGTGTGTGTCCTTGTTTTTCAGCTGGTTTTCTCCGTCAAACACTCAGAGAATAATCAAACATTGCTGACAGTAAATCTGAGGTCTGAAGGTTTCTGATTTAAAGTCTGGAGGTTCTCCGTTCTCTGTTTCGTACGTCTCGTTTAGTCCTGGATTAAATTAGAGATCTAAATCAGTCATTATGAGGACAGGGATCTGGATCTGAGACTCAGGTGTCCCTGTTGATCAGGAGTGATGGAGATCACCTTTAATGATGATGGAGAGGTGAAATCAGGAGCTGAGGTCTCTCTGAGTAAACACCGTCAGAGGCTCCGCCCCCCCGGGTCCAGTGATTTAGGGTCTCTTATTTTGAAAGGATCAGTGGGTGTCTGTGTTTATTTCCACTCTCTCCTTTCAGAAACCTACAGGTCCATTCTGCAGACCGCATGCCGTCACCTCTGTCCTTCACAGCTGAGGACCAGATTCCTCCTGTAGTCCCTGGTGCAAGTTAACCTTTAGCTCTAAGCTAGCTTCAACCTGAATCTCAACAAGATACATTTAGATTTCCTGACTTCCCTGAACGCAACATCAGAAATGATGGATCCCACCTCCATTCAACAAACAAACATTGTAGACGTAGTTTTCTTCTCCTCTTGAGGACAGACCTGACAAAGCTGGACTTTGGACCAAAGTTTAATCTGCATCATGATGTTGTTATTTCAGCAAACTGAAGACCCGTTAATTACAAGAACATCAGTTTCTGTTTCAGGTTCATACCGCTGAAGGAAGCCAGAGGGAAGCCTCTGTGGAACTGTTTACCGTGAAACTGAGACTCTGTGGACCTGTTTACAGTGAAGCTGAGACTCTGTGGAACTGTTTACAGTGAAACTGAGACTCTGTGGAGCTGTTTAGAGTGAAACTGAGACTCTGTGGAACTGTTTACAGTGAAACTGAGACTCTGTAAAACTGTTTACAGTGAAGCTGAGACTAGGTGGAGCTGTTAACAGTGAAACTGAGACTCTGTTAAACTGTTTGCAGTGAAACTGAGACTCTGTTAAACGGTTTACAGTGAAACTGAGACTGTTAAACTGTTTACAGTGAAACTGAGACTATGTGGAGCTGTTTACAGTGAAGCTGAGACTCTGTGGAGCTGTTTACAGTGAAGCTGAGACTCTGTGGAGCTGTTTACAGTGAAGCTGAGACTCTGTTAAACTGTTTACAGTGAAGCTGAGACTCTGTGGAGCTGTTTACAGTGAAGCTGAGACTCTGTGGAGCTGTTTACAGTGAAGCTGAGACTCTGTGGAGCTGTTTACAGTGAAGCTGAGACTCTGTTAAACTGTTTACAGTGAAGCTGAGACTCTGTGGAGCTGTTTACAGTGAAGCTGAGACTCTGTGGAACTGTTTACAGTGAAGCTGAGACTCTGTGGAACTGTGCTACATGTACTACTTTTATACAGTCTAGGGACACTATGTTGTAGGGCAGAGCTCGTTACCATGGCAACCTCTATTGCCTTTGATTTCTGACCTGCACTATGATGTCATAAGGGAACAGTGATGCCCTCCTCCAGAATGCTTATACACTCACTCAGACTCCTGCAGTCACTTTAGAGTCCAGCCACCAGAGCAAGAGACACACACACAGAGACACACACACAGAGACACACACACAGAGACACACACACACAGAGACACACACAGAGACACACACACACAGACACACACACACAGACACACACACAGAGACACACACAGAGACACACACACAACAGTTCACCTGAACATCCACATTATCGTCGAGATGAAGAAGAACAACATGAACAGAGAGAACAGGAAGACCACCGTCCCTGCCCTGCAGGAGAGGACTGAGGAAGCTGATGCCCTCAGAACACATATGAAGCCTGCAGACTTCAAGGATGAGGGGGATGCAGTCCTCCTGAAGGACGTCCAACAGGTGGAAACACTAGACTTTCCTCAACTACAGAAGGAACCGTTAGAAAGACCATCTCTGCAGGACCAGAAAGGGGACAATGACCGATGTTCCAGCTCGGCTGAGGGTCAGATCCCTGAGCCTGAATCACCATGGCTCAGATACAAAGAGGAGATGGTGTGGCCGTCTGTGAGGGAAAGGGTTGCCTTGCTGCGTCAGGAAGAGCAGCTAAAGGACCTGCCAAAAAACCACAAAGACAGGACAACCTCAGACAGGACAACCTCAGACAGGACAACCTCAGACAGGACAACCTCAGACATGGATCTGGACCTTGTTAAGGTCTCCAAAGAGGAGATGGTGTGGCCGTCTGTGAGGGAAAGGGTTGCCTTGCTGGGTCAGGAAGAGCAGCTAATGGACCTGCCAAAAAAACGCAAAGACAGGAAAACCTCAGACAGGACAACCTCAGACAGGACACACTCAGACATGACACACTCAGAAAGGACACACTCAGACAGGACTACCTCAGACAGGACACACTCAGACAGGACAACCTCAGATAGGACAACCTCAGATAGGACAACCTCAGACAGGACAACCTCAGACAGGACAACCTCAGATAGGACAACCTCAGATAGGACAACCTCAGATAGGACAACCTCAGACAGGACAACCTCAGACAGGACAACCTCAGACAGGACAACCTCAGACATGGATCTGGACCTTGTTAAGGTCTCCAAAGAGGAGATGGTGTGGCCGTCTGTGAGGGAAAGGGTTGCCTTGCTGGGTCAGGAAGAGCAGCTAATGGACCTGCCAAAAAAACGCAAAGACAGGAAAACCTCAGACAGGACAACCTCAGACAGGACACACTCAGACAAGACAACCTCAGACAGGACAACCTCAGACAGGACAACCTCAGACAGGACAACCTCAGATAGGACAACCTCAGACATGGATCTGGACCTTGTTAAGGTTTCCAGCGAGCTGGAGACAGCAGAGGTGGCTGTCACTGAAATAAGCCGACCCATGGAAGCCGTTGACGTCAGAAAGGAGAAGCAAACAGAGACAAACGAAGATCCAGACCAGCCAAGAGTCAAACAGGTTTTGCTGTCTCTCGTTCCCGAGGACCTGCAGAATCCGGCATGCACGTGGGAGCAGGACAGAACTATTCTCCTTGGAGAAATCTCCAGACTGCGTGCTGGACTGGACCAGGCACACATGGCACTGGAGAACCAGAAGCATCAGGCCAGTCTCAAGGCGGAGGTGATCCCTGACGCCAACAAGGACCACCACCAGTGTGAGGACAAGAACTCCCGTCTCCTGGCCGAGGCCATGGAGGAGATCTCAACCATTACAGCTGCCCTGAACGAGGCCCGGGAGGACCTGAAGACACAGAAGCAGGAGTGGGAGAAGGTAACATCGAATCTTCTCTCTGAACAAGAGGAAACCTGCAGGTTGAAGGCTGCCCTGACGCAAGTCCAGGAGGACCTCAAGACACAGAAGGACAAGTCTAGCCTCCTAGAAGAGACCACATCCAAAACAAAGACTGCCCTGACCCAAGCCCAGGAGGACCTCAAGACACAGAAGGACAAGTCTAGCCTCCAAGAAGAGACCACACCCAAAACAAAGGCTGCCCTGCATCAAGCCAGAGAGGAGCTAGAGACCAAGGAGAGCCAGTGGGATGTTGCCAAGTTCAAGCTGGTTTGTGAGCATGTTAAAGAAAGAGAAAGTTTGCAGACTGCACAGAAACAGGCAGAAGAGGACCTTAGACGCCAGTGGGAGATGGACAGATGCTGTCTCCTGGCAGAGCACCAAGAAGAGACCATCAGGATGCAGGATGCCCTGAAGCAGGCCAAAGAGGATCTGCAAACACACCAGGCCGAGTGGCAGCAGGAGAAGGCCTCTCTCATGGAGTCTTTAACCGCCATCAATAAGTCACTGAAGGAACAACAAGAAGACAGAGCCAAGACTACCAACAGTTTCATGGACAGACTGAGGAGCCTAGAAACTCAGCTAGAGGAGGCTAGCAGACCACCCAAGAAGTCTTTCAAGAAAAGGTTCCTGCAGTTCTTTAGAAGAGATGCAAGGACTCCCTCTCAGACCTCGGACACCCTCAGCCAAGACCCTTCAACTTCTCAATCTTCCTCTCACTCCCATCAACCCCAACAAGTCCAGTCCTCACTCTACCCCTAAACCCCATACCC
>NW_023260222.1:7500-27745 GCF_009762535.1 Notolabrus celidotus | reverse complement strand
ATCTATCTATCTATCTATCTATCTATCTATCTCTCTATCTATCTATCTATCTATCTCTCTATCTATCTATCTATCTATCTATCTCTCTATCTATCTATCTATCTATCTATCTCTATCTATCTATCTATCTATCTATCTATCTATCTATCTATCTATCTCTCTATCTCTCTCTCTATCTATCTATCTATCTATCTATCTGTTTATTCTTTTTCTGAAACTTTAAATAAAGACACTTGTCGTTATTTAAAGAACACATAAAATCCACTCTCAGGCGATACTTTCCAACAGCCAGCAGGGGGCGCTAACAGCTCACTAATTTAAACCTCAGCCGTCGCTCTAAATGTGCAAAGTCTGCAATGACAGGAGGAAACCTCACAGCACAGGTGCATCATCTCTGTGCACAGGTGCATCATCTCTGTGCACAGGTGCATCATCTCTGTGCATCATCTCTGTGCACAGGTGCATCATCTCTCTGCACAGGTGCATCATCTCTGTGCATCATCTCTGTGCACAGGTGCATCATCTCTCTGCACAGGTGCATCATCTCTGTGCACAGGTGCATCATCTCTGTGCACAGGTGCATCATCTCTGTGCACAGGTGCATCATCTCTGTGCACAGGTGCATCATCTTTGTGCACAGGTGCATCATCTCTGTGCACAAGATTCACAATTAAAATCAATCAAATCCAACTTTATTTATATAAAGTTTACACACAATGCAACGTTCTTCACAGTAAAGACATAAAGCAAGTCAAAGAAACAAACAGAAGAGGAAAATATAATATAGAGAGAGAGCAATTAAATGAAAATCACAGTAACAATAACAAGAATGATAAATGAAATGACCTTGTTCAATTCTCCTTCTATTTATAAATGATAATAACAACAGCAATTATCATTATCACTCTCTCCATCCTTAATCATTACAATCACTACTATCATCATCATTATCTGAAGATACCTCAGGGGGAGACACCTGACCTGGATCAGTTCGAGGAAGATTAAAGCTCCTAAATGAAAATGTGTTAAAGACGACTTTTATAAATCTCAACAGAGGAGAGAATCAGGTGCTGGTGGTTCCAGAGTCGAGGCTCAAATCCAAAGGAGATTGAGCTTTCTCTCCCCTTCTTTGTCCTTCATTTCAAAGAGACCTTCAGAACGTTCCCTTTAATCCCTCCTGAACGTGTGAGTCCTGCACCTCTGCAGAGTTCACCTGCGACCAGACCACAGCAGCTTGGACTCAGTGTTCAGGAGGCGTAGCTCATGTTGAAGAGATGGAGCACAGACAGCAAATGTTATCTAGGATACCTGGAAACAGACTCCACCTGAACAGGTGAAGCTCGTCCACTTCTTAGAATTCACAGGAGCTGCTCCACGTGATTCAGACTTCTTCTCTGTTCTCATCGTGTAAATGATTCTCCTTCTTCAGCCTCACATGTTTCACACTCATTCCCCCCAAATACACTACAGAACGCCACAGGAAGTCATTCCTGCCTGTGGCCATCAGACTTTGCAACTCCTCTCTGATCACTGAACATATCCTGTACTCTGTATCCTGTTCAACCGTGCAATATCCCTGCCACTTTAAAGTCCTTGTATATATATCTCATTCCCAGTGCTTTTGTACATAGCTAACTCTAACTATTCTGCCCTTCTGTATATACTTATCATTATTTAATTTTATTCTATTTTATTTAATTTTAATATTATTTTATTCTATTTTATTTAATCTCTATTTTATTGTATTCTATTTTATTTAATATGTATTTTATTTAATTGTATTTAATATTTATTTAATTGTATTTAATATTTATTTAATTGTATTTAATATTTATTTAATTGTATTTAATATTTATTTAATATTATTTCCTATTTATTTAATTTTATTCTATTTTATTTAATATGTATTTTATTTAATTTTATTTAATATTAATTTTATTTTATTTAGTCTTTATTTTATTTATTTTTAATTTTATTTCATCTTTATTATAATTAATTACATTGTATTTAGTTTAGATGTTATTTTATTTAATTCTATTTTTATTTGATCTTTATTGTATTTTATTTTATTCTATTTAATTTAATATTTATTTATTCTATTCCATTTAATTTAATATTTATTTATTTATTTTATTCTATTTAATTTAATATTGATTTATTTTATTCTATTTAATTTAATATTTATTTATTTTATTCTATTTAATTTAATATTGATTTATTTTATTCTATTTAATTTAATATTTATTTATTTTATTCTATTTAATTTAATATTTATTTTATTTTATTCTATTTGTATTTGATCTTTATTTTATTTTATTTTATAATATTTCTGATCCTGATTTATATTCATCGTGTCACATGTCCCTGTTCAGGGTTTGCACTGGTTGCCTGATATTAACTGTAGTAAAGAGTCTGGATATATTTGGGGTTAAATGTCATCAGTTGGCGTTCACACCTTGCAGCTGATCTTCCAGGAGTTCTGTGAGCGTGTGAACAAAGTATCACTAGAACACAGAACTGTGAATAAGAATCTGTTAGTCACACTGTAGGCCATGTAAGATCTCCTGCTATCAAACCTAGAACCAGTTTTTCCACTACTTGAAATCTCGGCTCCAATATGCAAATCCGGCGATGCTAAGGAAGTTGTAAATGTTATCTTCAGGCCTCAAATACCAGAGATATCTATAACTCATTCTTCAGGAGTGACGGCTTATGCAAGGCTGCAATTAATTTCCTCAAAGACGTTTATACAAGCAGGAAGAGAGAGCAGCCGAGGTCAGGGTGTTCTACCTTTTATTACCAGGGAGAATCTAAAACAAACAAAGAGGTGTGCTGAATGTCAAGGTGCATACTGAGGATCAAGAGCTTTACTCTCTGCTAAGACAGGATCTGAGTTAAAACAGCAGCATCAGGAGTGAGACGAGTTAAAGGAGGAGAAGTAGAGTGGAGTGAGGGAGAGTCGAGTCCCTGACTGTCCACAGACTGAGGGAAGGGGTGCAGTGATGGCGTGCAGAATCCAGTTTTTGAAGAATTTATGAAGCATGTTATTTAAATTATTAAAGTCAAACACAGACAGAAATGAGCTCTCCATCTGTTTCTGTAATGCTACAAATTATGGAACAGAATAGAGTCCACATTAAAGTGTAATTTGAGTTACAGCATGATGGTGCTGACAAATAGACGATTGTATCATCAGCGTAAAAGCAGATTTGCCGACTTCCATGTCCATAACAGTAATAAAAACTTTAAAAATATCCCTTTAAGGTCATTAAGAAAAGATAAACAATGTGTGATTAATTTGGGATTAGTTACAAATTAAAGCTGCTGTGAGGAACTTTTGTTTTGTATCGATTCTGGCGCCCCCTTGTGGACAAAGTGATACCTCTTATCTCTCAGAATCAGAATCAGAATCAGAATCAGCTTTATTCGCCAAGTATGCTTGAACACACAAGGAATTTGACTTTAGTAAACTGTGCTCTCTTTGTACAAGGCATAAGAATAGGAATAAGAATAAGAACTACAATAAAAATAAAATAAAAATATAATAACAATAACCTTAGCTATAAATACAAAGAAACAACAAATAGCTTGACTAATATGTACAGGCTAAAATAATATGATAAAGTGCAGTGGTGAGTTGCAGAGGTAGTTTTACATTATAAAATAGAAGTTAAATAATACAAAAAATAGAAATATGGAATTCTGCTTGAGAATTGTTGCATTGTGTATCCACATGTTTATTTACAGAGAGTATTTATCTGACAGGTCTGACACTGTTATGGTTTAGTGTTCATCAGAGTGACAGCCTGGGGGAAGAAGCTGTTCTTATGGCGGGTTGTTTTGGCGCACAGTGATCTGTAGCGCCTGCCGGAGGGGAGGAGTTTGAAGAATTTGTGTCCAGGGTTGTGAGGGGTCAGCGGTGATGCTACCTGCCCGTTTCCTGGCCCGGGACCGGTACAAGTCCTGGATGGGGGGCAGGTCGACACCGATGATTTTTCTGCAGTCCTTATAGTCCGTTGCAGTCTGTGTTTGTCTAGTTTGGTTGCAGAGCCAAACCAGACAGTGATGGAGGTACACAGAACAGACTGGATGATGGAGGTGTAGAACATGATCAGCAGCTCCTGGGGCAGGTTGAACTTCCTGAGCTGACGCAGGAAGAACATCCTCTGCTGGGCCTTTTTCCTGATAGTGTCTATGTGGGAGGTCCACCTCAGGTCGCGGGAAATAGTGGATCCCAGGAACCTGAAAGAGTCCACAGTAGACACAGTGCTGTTCAGGATGGTGAGGGGGGGGAGTGGAGGGGGGCTTCTCCTGAAGTCCACTGTCATCTCTACCGTCTTGAGCGGGTTCAGCTTGTCCTATACATGCAAAAGTAGTGTTTTTAACAAAAACCTCGTCCTGTTGTCTTTTAACAGTCAATTTCATAAGGCAATGTGATTATTTTCCATGAAACATTCAAATAAAGGCTGTTTCTGAAGCGAGATGTCCATCATCTGGTCTGGCACCTACCCCCTCAGGGCGGTTTCAGGCATTAAAAATGACAACAGAGAAGGTGCCAGTGTTGTTGCTGACGGTCTTGTTTGCTATTGAAGGTCATAAAGAGGCATCAGTATCATTTTCAGACTGTTTCTCAGCCAGTTCAAAACTCCTCACAGGGCCTTTAACTGTGGACAAAATAATAAATCATTTGACAGCTCTAGTTTGGATTAAAATCCAGAATCAAGATTTTTCTGCATGTTTGTTTTTCTCCAAAGAGGATGATCGTTCACACCCTGATGGCTAAAATACAAATAAACAAACAAAACACTTTATTGACAAACATCATTGATTTAATTCACTGCACACAAAGGATGATTTCCCTCATTTCTTTCTATTTGTTCAAGATCTATTTTATTTATTTATGTGTTTTTCATTTAAAAGGACCGTGCATATTAATTAACACTTCTGTAAATATGCCAGAATTAGTCAAAAGGCTTGCCAGATGTTAAAAAGGCTCCCTAAAAAGATCAAGAGTAAACAAAAATAATGATAATAATAATACAATTAATTTAAATTTAAATAATAAGGGAGAGGAGACACCAAAACACACACAAAAAAACAAAATGAAAGGTGGTTTTTATTAGAGAAATGCAAACTTTACAACACAGGTTCAATATTCAGATATATTTTTATATGTTTTGAACAGATTTATAAACATTTTTTAAAAAGCATAAAAAAACAAGTATATATTCATAAACCTAAATTTAAAATATATACTGTGTATGAAAAAATAGCAATAATAACAATAATAAATAAAAAGAAATTAAAAAGAGTGAAAAAATAATTACATTATTTATATTCATACAAACACACACATACACATAGACCTATATATGCATACGCAGATAACTAAGGGTACAGATTTTGTTGATGCACTTCTAATGAAGGTTTGAATGCAGGTGCATGATTAAAATATAATGCATGTAATTCATCAAGGAGGAGATATAAAGAATTAAATACATAAATAATATATAAATAAATAAACAGGAAAACAACTGAT
Source organism: Notolabrus celidotus (assembly GCF_009762535.1). Classification (NCBI taxonomy): domain Eukaryota; kingdom Metazoa; phylum Chordata; class Actinopteri; order Labriformes; family Labridae; genus Notolabrus; species Notolabrus celidotus. Next base: position 22,206 of record NW_023260222.1, on the reverse strand, counting down.
AAATTCAATATATATAACAATGATAATTAAATTAAAAGGACTAATAGTAATACAAATGCTTATAATGATCTGAATTGTAATTGTATTGTATTTATTTTTATATATGTATGTATATATTTATTTAATTTAATTATAAATGTATATTTATATTAATTTATATATATAAATGTTTATTTAATTTTATTGTCATTATATATATGGTAAGCAATGTAGAAACTGAATGTCAAGCTGTGAAAAATCAACATAAAGAATTAAAAAAATTATATGACTTGTATTTTTATTGTATTTATTCTTATTTTATTATTAGAATTTTTTTTATATAGATTTAATTTATATATATTTTTTTATTTATTTATTTATTTTCATTATATAGATGTGAAGCAACTGTGTGTCAAGCTGTGAAAAATCAAAATAAATAGTTAAGAAAAAATAATTATTGTAAAAATTGTAATAATAAAAGTGACTGTCAGTATAAAAATAATAAATATATATTAAAGTAATGATTAAAGAAAGATGAAAAGAAAGTAAAAATTAAATGTAAATGATTTCTCTTAAATGTAATTCTTGTGCTTAATAAAAGTTTGCCTTTGGGTTGGGCTGTTTAAAAAGGTTTAAGTTTCTTTTTACCTCTCCTCTCTGATGACAGATAAAGACCTGTAAATTGTTTTGTTGTTCGTCAAGCTTCATTTCCATTACGCTCATTCAGCGAGGAGCTATAAGGTGGAACAATTACCAAGCAGGTCGTTACTGAAGCTGTATGAATCAGGGACATATTTAGGATGGGTTTCACTAAGACAAACAACAGGTGTACAGACGAGGCTGCTGATTAACTTTGACGCCTGACAGCCTGCATTCTTCCTCTCCGGGTGACAGGTGTGACCGACCGATGAGGCACCCCACGCCCTGCACTCAGGACAGGAGCAGCCACAGGAGGAGTGCTACAGCAGCTCCAGGCACATGTTTATGGACTCTGTTGTGCTTGTGGGGCGTGCAGGCGCTCTCCACAGCCCCAGCTGCAGAGTGTCTGAGCAGAGGATTCAACTCTGAAACTGCAGCTTTTACACAGATTCAGATCTTTGAAGTGGTCATGTTGGATGTGTTAGGGAAAGATGTGCAGAGCGCCGTCTTGATTAGGCTCCAGAGAAACAAACGTGGACATTTTTTGGAGAGCTGTGATCAGATATTTTCAGATAATTTATTAACAGCTGAAATAGGTGGTTCAATATGATTTAAAACTAAGTTTAAAAAGAAAAAGTTGTGGTTTTGGCATCTCTCTATGGCCCCTGGAAGCCGACCAATGAGGCTCCTTGAAGGGATTATGTCATTGCACGTTAAGGAAAGGACAGGAACGTGTTCAGCCAAGTTTTATGTAACATCTATAATGAAAACAATATATCAGTTTGATGTGTCGTTTGTTTTAACAGGTGCCTCGGCTGAGTGACAGCCTAATTCATAGAAACCAAAACCAGAGACCTGGACGGATTCCTAAACCCTGGCGAGGATTTGCAGGCACCTAAATGCCCCCTGATCCAAAACTCAATTACTGAACATATTTGGGAGACCCTAACCCTAACCCTAGCTGTAACCCTAACCCTAACCCTACCTGTAACCCTAATCCTAGCTGTAACCCTAACCCTAACCTAACCCTAACCCTAACCCTAACCTAATCCTAGCTGTAACCCTAACCCTAACCCTGGCTGTAACCCTAACCCTAACCCTGGCTGTAACCCTAACCCTAACCCTAGATGTAACCCTTACCCTAACCCTAGCTGTAACCCTAACCCTAACCCTAGCTGTAACCCTTACCCTAACCCTAACCCTGGCTGTAACCCTAACCCTAACCCTAGATGTAACCCTTACCCTAACCCTAGCTGTAACCCTAACCCTAACCCTGGCTGTAACCCTAACCCTAACCCCAGCTGTAACCCTAACCCTAACCCTAACCCTAACCCTAACCCTTACCCTAACCCCAGCTGTAACCCTAACCCCCTGAGTGACAGCCTAATTCATAGAAACCAAAACCAGAGACCTGGACAGATTCCTAAACCCTGGCGAGGATTTGCAGGCACCTAAATGCCCCCTGATCCAAAACTCAATTACTGAACATATTTGCTCCGAATTTCAACATTTCATCCAAAACTCTGTCGCTTGTTTACAAGACAGCAACACAAACTGCTCCTGCTTACCTGAACTCTGAACTCCATCCTCCAGGTCTGCAGCCCCTGACACTACGTTTCTCTCATCACAACAGGGCCGTCAAATCACCTGCAGAGTCCCGGTCCCCCTTTGAGACCCAGCTCTCCTCTGAACACCTCCACACTGAATGATATGCTGCTGCTGCTGATTGTGATGGTGATGATGATGAGCATGTTTAGGATGTTATTGGCTTTAATTGGGATTTTCATGAGGATAATGATACCCCTGATGTTGTCGTGGGTGTTTATGATGTTTTAAAAACAAAGAGAAGCCACCCTGTGCGTCACCTCTAGCTCTGCATGTCAGAACATGTGATAGGACCTGAAGGAGTTTGTGGCACTGGCTCACGTTGTTCCCTCCTCTCTCCTGTCTCCCTGCTGCTGATGTAACAGATCCTTTAAGTCCTGGATGTTGGGAGGTAGGGCCTCCATGGATCAGACTTGGTGGTCCAGATAATCCCACAGGTACTGGATTGGACTGAGTTCTGGGGAATCTGGAGGCCGATCAACACCCTGAACTCATCGTCATGTTCCTCCAATCCAATCCACTTTATTTATATACTGCAGCACATTGAAATAAACACAGTTTGCCAAAGGGCTGCACTGTGGAGTAAAATACACATTACAACACACATAAAGTAAAAAATCAGTGTAAAAAAAAGAATACAGTAAAATAAGATGATAATAATAAAACATATAAGATACTTTTAAAAATAAAATTAGAGATAAAAAATAAAAATAAATTGAAATAATAATAATAAAACACACAAACACTCGAGATACTAAAAATAAAATAATTTAAAACATAGAAATACTGTAGAATCCACAAAACACATTAGTCACTTAAAAAATATTTAAATACATAAAAGCACTGTAAAAATAATAAAATGAAAATTAAGCAAGCAAGATACTTCAAATGATAATTAAAGATACATAAATACACTGTAAAATATAATTTAATAGAGTAATAATAATAAAACAAATGAAACACAAAATACACCGAACTGTAACCCGAACCCTAACTGTATCCCTAACCCTAACTGTAACCCTAACTGTAACCCTAACCCTAACTGTAACCCTAACCCTAACTGTAACCCTAACCCTAACTGTAACCCTAACCCTAACTGTAACCCTAACTGTAACCCTAACCCTAACTGTAACCCTAACTGTAACCCTAACCCTAACTGTAACCCTAACCCTAGCTGTAACCCTAACCCTAACTGTAACCCTAACCCTAACTGTAACCCTAACCCTAACTGTAACCCTAACCCTAACTGTAACCCTAACTGTAACCCTAACCCTAACTGTAACCCTAACCCTAGCTGTAACCCTAACCCTAGATGTAACCCTCACCCTAACTGTAACCCTAACTGTAACCCTAACTGTAACCCTAACCCTAACTGTAACCCTAACCCTAGCTGTAACCCTAACCCTAACCCTAACCCTAGCTGTAACCCTAACCCTAGATGTAACACTAACCCTAACCCTAACCCTAGCTGTAACCCTAACCCTAACCCTAGATGTAACCCTAACTGTAACCCTAACTGTAACCCTAACCCTAACCCTAGATGTAACCCTAACTGTAACCCTAACCCTAACCCTAACCCTAGCTGTAACCCTAACCCTAACCCGAGCTGTAACCCTAACCCTAACCCTAACTGTAACCCTAACCCTAACCCTAACCCTAGCTGTAACCCTAACCCTAACCCTAACCCTAGCTGTAACCCTAACCCTAACCCGAGCTGTAACCCTAACCCTAACCCTAACTGTAACCCTAACCCTAACCCCAGCTGTAACCCTAACCCTAATCCTAACCCCAGCTGTAACCCCAAACCCTAACCCTAACCCCAACTGTAACCCTAACCCTAACCCCAGCTGTAACCCTAACCCTAATCCTAATCCTAGCTGTAACCCTAACCCTAACCCCAGCTGTAACCCTAACCCTAACCCTAACTGTAACCCTAACCCTAACCCGAGCTGTAACCCTAACGCTAACCCTAACCCTAACTGTAACCTTAACCCTAACCCTAACCCTAACTGTAACCCTAACCCTAACCCTAGCTGTAACCCTAACCCTAACCCGAGCTGTAACCCTAACCCTAACCCTAATTGCAACCCTAACCCTAACCCTAACCCTAGCTGTAACCCTAACCCTAACCCTAACCCTAACCCTAACCCTAGCTGTAACCCTAACCCTAACACGAGCTGTAACCCTAACCCTAACCCTAACTGTAACCCTAACCCCGGCTGTAACCCTAACCCTAATCCTAACCCCAGCTGTAACCCTAACCCTAACCCCAACTGTAACCCTAACCCTAACCCTAACCCCAGCTGTAACCCTAACCCTAATCCTAATCCTAGCTGTAACCCTAACCCTAACCCCAGCTGTAACCCTAACCCTAACCCTAACCCTAACCCCAGCTGTAACCCTAACCCTAACCCGAACCTTAGCTGTAACCCTAACCCTTACCCTAACCCTAGATGTAACCCTTACCCTAACCCTAGCTGTAACCCTAACCCTAACCCTAACCCCAGCTGTAACCCTAACCCTAACCCGAACCTTAGCTGTAACCCTAACCCTAACCCCAGCTGTAACCCTAACCCTAACTGTAACCCCAACCCTAACCCCAGCTGTAACCCTAACCCTAACCCTAACCCTAACCCTAACTGTAACCCTAACCCTAACCCTAACTGTAACCCTAACCCCAGCTGTAACCCTAACCCTAACCCTAACCCTAACCCTAACCCTAACTCTAACCCTAACTCTAACCCTAACCCTAACTGTAACCCTAACCCCAGCTGTAACCCTAACCCTAACCCTAACCCTAACCCTAACTCTAACCCTAACCCTAACTGTAACCCTAACCCCAGCTGTAACCCTAACCCTAACCCTAACTGTAACCCTAACCCCAGCTGTAACCCTAACCCTAATCCCCGGCTGTAACCCTAAGCCTAACCCTAACTGTAACCCTAGCTGTAACCCTAACCCTAACCCTAACCCTAGCTGGAACCCTAACCCTAACTGTAACCCTAACCCCAGCTGTAACCCTAACCCTAACCCTAACCCCGGCTGTAACCCTAACCCTAACCCTAACTGTAACCCTAACCCTAACCCTAACCCTAACCCTAACTGTAACCCTAACCCTAACTGTAACCCTAACCCTAACTGTAACCCTAACCCTAACCCCAGCTGTAACCCTAACCCTAACCCCAGCTGTAACCCTAACCCTAACCCTAACCCTAACTGTAACCCTAACCCTAACCCCAGCTGTAACCCTAACCCTAACCCTAACCCTAACCCTAACTGTAACCCTAACCCTAACCCTAACCCTAACCCTAACTGTAACCCTAGCTGTAACCCTAATCCCAGCTGTAACCCTAACCCTAACCCCGGCTGTAACCCTAACCCTAACCCTAACCCTAACTGTAACCCTAACCCTAACCCTAACTGTAACCCCAACCCTAACCCCAGCTGTAACCCTAACCCTAACCCTAACTGTAACCCTAACCCTAACCCTAACCCTAACTGTAACCCTAACCCTAACTGTAACCCTAACCCCAGCTGTAACCCTAACCCTAACCCTAACTCTAACCCCGGCTGTAACCCTAAGCCTAACCCTAACTGTAACCCTAGCTGTAACCCTAACCCTAACCCTAACCCTAGCTGGAACCCTAACCCTAACTGTAACCCTAACCCCAGCTGTAACCCTAACCCTAACCCTAACCCTAACCCCGGCTGTAACCCTAACCCTAACCCTAACTGTAACCCTAACTGTAACCCTAACCCTAATCCTAACCCTAACTGTAACCCTAACCCTAACTGTAACCCTAACCCTAACCCCAGCTGTAACCCTAACCCTAACCCCAGCTGTAACCCTAACCCTAACCCTAACTGTAACCCTAACCCTAACCCCAGCTGTAACCCTAACCCTAACCCCAGCTGTAACCCTAACCCTAACCCTAACTGTAACCCTAACCCTAACCCCAGCTGTAACCCTAACCCTAACCCTAACCCTATCTGTAACCCTAACCCTAACCCTAACTGTAACCCTAACCCTAACCCTAATCCCAGCTGTAACCCTAACCCTAACCCTAGCTGTAACCCTAACCCTAACCCTAACCCTAACTGTAACCCTAGCTGTAACCCTAACCCTAACCCTAACCCTAACCCTAACCCTAGCTGTAACCCTAACCCCAGCTGTAACCCTAACCCTAACCCTAACTGTAACCCTAGCTGTAACCCTAACCCTAACCCTAGCTGTAACCCTAACCCCAACCCTAACACTAACCCTAACCCTAACTGTAACCCTAGCTCTAACCCTAACCCTAACCCTAATCCTAACCCTAACCCTAGCTGTAACCCTAACCCTAGCTCTAACCCTAACCCTAACCCTAACTGTAACCCTAACCCTAACCCTAATCCTAACCCTAACCCTAGCTGTAACCCTAACCCTAACCCTAACTGTAACCCTAACCCTAACCCTAACCCTAGCTGTAACCCTAACCCTAACCCTAACCCTAGCTGTAACCCTAACCCTAACCCTAACCCTAGCTGTAACCCTAACCCTAACCCTAACCCTAGCTGTAACCCTAACCCTAACCCTAACTGTAACCCTAACCCTAACCCTAGCTGTAACCCAAACCCTAACCCTAGCTGTAACCCTAACCCTAACCCTAGCTGTAACCCTAACCCTAGCTGTAACCCTAACCCTAACCCTAACCCTCGCTGTAACCCTTAAAAAATGGTCTTTCTTTGACTCATCTCCAAACTGACTCACTGTCTTGTTATTTTTTACATCATAATTTATATTTGACTTCTCATACATTTGACTTGTCTCATAATTATAACTTTTAGTCTCATAATTAGTGTGTACTGTCTCGTAACAATGCCTTGACATTTGCTTTTGTTTTATAGTTGTTGTTGTTGTTGTTGTTCTTTTTTCATCCAGGTGCATTCTTTACTTTTTGTGTTTTGTTTACTTGTAGAACATTCTTCTGTGAATCTGTGAACACTTTTTTTATTCTCTGCACTTATTAGTCACCTTTACCTTCAACTCCAGAACATTTCAGACCAACATGTTATTCCTTTGTCCACTGCACACCTCTGTATGCCAGCTCACATTACCCTGCCAGACTTATAATTCTTCACACCCTCCTGTCCACTTGAACCCTGGTACCTCCAGGCGTGGTACTTTGGAGTATTTATAGAAAATAATTGTGTTATTGTCGTTGATGTTTTCCCATAAGAGTGGAGATGAATACTCTGTCTCCACTGTGTTTATCTGATTTTGTAAGGAGCCCTTCAAGGAGACGAAAAGAAACAGAAAATAAAGTTGTCTGTTTTGAGATTATTTGATGAAACAGTCTCCAAAGGGAGTCACTAGCTGCCTGTGGCGGTTGTCTTTTACATAACAAATTGTTTGACGCTGGACAACAGCAAATTAAAGATATAAATAACCTGTTACATCAGAGCATCAATCAAATTTTTATAACGGCCTGCACTATGATAGTAATTATGTATGCTGTGAGGCAGGTTTTAATTTGTACACCACCCTTTTCACTGATGATTTCAATTAATGGTATGTAGTCAGTGCCTCCTTTAATTACAAGGTATTGTGTAGCTATTGTGTAACCTAACGAACACAGCGCAGGCGACTCCTTAGAATCCTTCAGTTCTTAACCCTCCCTCCCTTCTTTGACTTCTCATGGCGTCACTCACTTTAATTCACTTTGTATATCACACTCCAAACATACACCCCGTGTTCACTTTATGAGATACACATGCACATTCTGTTTTAATGCAACCTGTCATCAAACAAATGTTCAAGATGAACAGCTGTAGTTAATACCGCTAATGTCTCACGTTTTTATCCCTTCCACTCAAACACAGATGCTTTGTCACCGTCCAACACACACTTACAATCCACCTGATTCTGACCCCATCTTAATCCATCATGAGCATTACACCTCACAGCATTTAGCAAGTTACAGTGGCAAGGACAAACTTCCTTTAACAGGCAGAAACCTCCAGCAGGACCAGACTCATGTTAGACACACATCTGCTGAGACCGTGTTGGAGAGAGGGATAGAGGGAGATGAAGAGAGAGAGGGAGCGGTGATAGTGATGAGACGAGTAGTAGAAGCTGTTGCCACTGGAGTCTGGAACGTCCACAGCAGGAGGACGTCTACGGCAGCTCAGAGGAATCTACGAGACAAGGGAGCTCAGGGGACTCAGGGACTCCAGAAAGGTCTAAGATACCAGAAAAGAGAGGGAGACCAGAAGAAAGAAAAAGAGGAGAATAAATGGTGAAGGAAAGACTGAAGGAAAGGACGGGATGAGAAAAGGAGACATAAAGGATGAAGAAACATGGAAAGAACAAGAGAGAAAGAAAGAAGGGGGGGAGGAAGGAAGGAAGGAAAGAAAGAAAGATGGAAGGAAGGAAGGAAGGAAGGAAGGAAGGAAGGAAGGAAAGAAGGAAGGAAAGAAGGAAGAAAAAAGGAAGGAAAGAAGGAAGGAAGAAAAAAGGAAGGAAAGAAGGAAGGAAGAAAAAAGGAAGGAAGGAAGGAAGGAAAGAAGGAAGAAAAAAGGAAGGGAGGAAGGAAGGAAAGAAAGATACAAAGAAGGAAGAAAGAAGGAAGAAAAAAGGAAGGAAGGAAAGGAAGAAAGAAAGAAAGAAAGAAAGAAAAAAAGAAAGAAAGAAAGAAAGAAAGAAAGGATGAATGATAGACCCAAAAAAAGGAATCTACAGCAGAGATCCAGAGGAATCTACGAGACAAGGGAGCTCAGGGACTCCAGAAAGGTCTACGGTTAGTAACTTTAATGGGACAGGAAGAGTTAAAGTAAGTGATGAGGGGGGTTGGGGGAAGGGGGTGAGATAGGATCCCAGTGTGTCAGTCTAATGGCTCGTTTCCACCAAGCGGCCTGGTATGGATCAGTACAGTTTGGTCGGATCAGTAACGCCTGATCCTGTTTCAAATGAGTCAAGCGGTCTAAGCGTGTGCCCCATGTACATAGGCTATAGGCTCGACTCCCGACCTTTACCCTGTGCTGCATGTCTTCCCCCACTCTCCTGTCTCTCTCCAGCTGTCCTATCCAATAAAGGCACACATTCCCCAAAACATAACTCTCTGTTTTCCATGACCAGGACTCCAGCTGGACAGGAATCCAGGTGTACTTGTAGCTTTTATCAGTCATGAACCGCAAGCATCCACTACAAGTTAACTTCAGTGCTCATCTACTGCATCCCCTCCCCCCTCCTCCTCTGGTTAAACCTCCTGATTGGCTTGGATTTAAATCAGTTTTTGCCCATAAATGAATCAAAGTCAAGATGACTTGAGCCTATCGAGATGGTCTTCTTTGTGGGTTTTATTGATCCAAACTTCCTTAAATGAGAGAAAAGTCATACAAGAACCCCTTTCTTGACCCATGGTTACATTCATGCAAATTTGTTGCGCTGGGTTTGGCTGCTACTCCGGCACTGTTCCAGAGATTCCACAGATGGTTATCAGATGAGCGTGCATACCAAAGAACCACATGACGCTCCAAAGCAGGACACCTTTCTGTTTTCAGTCAACATTGATTAGGATCTGGGATTTGGAAACTAACGGGCATGCAGAGAAATGTAGGAAGTGTAATCTCAAGGAATCAAGGGAGTCAATTTGAGCCAATGGCACCCTAAAAAATTCCTGAGATCTCCAGAGCATGTTTGAATGAAGCAGCTACACCCGGGGTGCAAACTCATGTCAGTTCAGGGTCCACATAAAGCCTGAATTGGTCTGAAGTGGGCCGGACCAGTAAAATCAAAGCATAATAACTCTATAAATAACAACAACTCCAAATGCGTCCCTTTGTTTAAAGCAAAAAAAAGAAATTTTCACATCTAAAGAACTATCTTTGTACATAAACAGCTGTTATATCTTTCACCATGATGAGTCTCATAGTGGGTCCGGATGCAAACACACCAAGCACACAGGTTTCCCAGTCACCTGACACAGTAGTGCTCGTGTCAGTAGTGAAGGAGTTCACCTCTGACGCACCCACATGTGTGGTAAGCAGGTGCACGATATGAGGCTCCTTTCCAAAGTAGTGGATCCACCGCTTCTACATATAAACTTTAGTGTTGATTGGATCTTGAAGTGCTCTAAAAAGTCTATGAAATTCAACCAGATTATGCAAACTGCAAATATTATATTTCCCCCTCGTCAGCTGTTTGATTGTATACGCCCCCAGAGGACAAATTTGTCATCCCGCGGGCCGGATTGGAACCTCTGGCGGGCCCGTATGTTTGACCCCCTTGAGCTACACCTTTGTCAGTGGCGGTTCTGGGGAGGGGCCAACAGGGGCCAGTGCCCCTGTAAAACTGAACCTGGACCCCCCTGTGCCCCCCCTCCTCCACACCAAACAAATATTATACAATAAAAAAAGCTTTGGTATGGAGCCGATGTTACAGGTGGAACACATGCATGTGGCACTTGGTTAGAGCGCTGAGGGACTCATGTTGAGTGTAAACAGCCAAACAGCTGCTGTCAGTCTGCATCTTGATCTAGAACACAGTAGTATATATGTTCCAATGTCATTTAGCAGACGCTTTTATCCAAAGCGACGTACATACGAGAACAAGAACAACACAAGCAAAGATCTAGACAAGAGGAAACAAGATCAGTAAGAGGAACAAAGAGCTTCAAGTCCATTTGGGTGCAGGTACTGCCAAGCAGTGTAAAGACAATGCACAAAGTAAATAATGAACATCTACAATGAAGCAACCAAACCATTTAAGACCTTCCATTATCATCATCAACAATTAACATCACCACAATAATGACCAAAGTACCAAGTGCTGGGTCACTCCAGACCTGAACACAGAGTCCCAGAGTAGAGCAGGACAGTGAGAGTCAACTGTAGCTGGAAGACATGATCTGCCCCTGGGGACAACAGTGGAGAACAGTCTAGCTAAGTGCATAGTGCTTCCTAAAGAGCTGGGTCTTTAGCTGTCTTTTGAAAGTAGAGAGGGACTCTGCAGATCGAATGGAGTTGGACAATTCATTCCACCATTTAGGGGCAACAGAAGAGAAGAGTCCAGCTAGTGATTTTGAGGCCTTGTGTGCTGGAAGCACTAGGCGCTTTTCAGAGGCTGAGCGTAGCTGGCGAGAAGGGGTGTAGACCTGGATGAGGGGTTCCAGGTAAACTGGAGCGGTTTTGGTTCCTGCTTTGTAAGTCATGATTAGAGTTTTGTATCTGATGCGAGCTGCAACTGGAAGCCAGTGTAGCTGCATGAGCAGGGGAGTGACATGAGCTGTCTTAGGCTGGTTGAAGACCAGACGTGCTGCTGCGTTCTGGATCATCTGCAGAGGTTTAACTGTGCATGCAGGGAGGCCTGCCAGTAGAGAGTTGCAGTAGTCAATGCGTGACATTACAAGAGCCTGAACCAGTCTAGTATTTATGGATGCACTGAGGTTTTGCCAGTTTGTTCTCAGCCGCTCCTCGCCCTTCTCAGTCTCTTTTGTAAGGGTTGAATGTGTCCCTCTGACAACACCCTTGGCCCCAGCCTGGCCCCCCTCAGTAAAATTGGTCTAGAACCACCTCTGACCTTCATATATGAACTTTTAGGCTTTGTGCATATTGGATTGGACTTGTTTTAAGAGGCGCGTTTAGACCCGTGACCCCGTCGACCCCTGAACATATCTCCCTCTTTTTTTTTGTCACTTCTGATGAAACCTTGGAGATAAAAGAAAAAGATAAATTTACTCACAACACCTTTTGAAAATGAAAATATTCTTCTTTTGTTTGTGTGCATGTGTTTGTTTGTTATGTCCGTGCTCACAAAAGAACATTTTATTACACACTGTCGACATGCGTAAAGCCACTCCTGCTCTGACTGGACTCATAAAAGCAAAACGCACTTTGCTGAACAGGATTCAAGTGTTCCTTCACGTCCAATGGGAGACCATATTGTTTGTGTAATTGATTTTAATTACTATTCGTTCGTCAGTCATTGTGGCACCACGCCTCACATGCAGTGAGGAATGACACTCCTTTTTTTAAGGACAGGGAGGCCAAACCTGTCAACATCTATTTGCAATATTCAAATCCTACTGTTTTAACAAAAACACACAAAAAAAACGTTCCATTCATGCAAATCAGCAGATCGCTTTTTCACTGTGAGACGTGACACTCTGGTCTAAAAACAGAGGCGATGTCTGAATCACCTGAACATGTCGCTGACTTCACGGCATTGGTAAATGGAGCCGAATGACATGGTAGAAGAGCTGCTCTGAAAGGTGCAGGGGGAACATCAGAGGAGGCTTGATTGAAAAGTATTCAGCCTTTAAAAAAAAAAAAGGCAAAGCCACTCCCCCAAGGATGAGTCCACCAGGAGTGTCCAAAGTGCGGCCCGGGGGCCAATCGCGGCCCAAGGTCCATTTATTTATGGCCCCAAGCCCTCGCCTCCTGACTAGCAGGAAACGGAAGGAGCACATCACACCTGTGCTGCGTGCTCTCCACTCACTCCCAGTCCATCACAGGATTGATTTTAAGATTGCGCTTTTAACGTACAAGGCCCTGAGTGGATTGGCACCATCCTACTTGGCTGATCTTCTCCATGTTCATAACCCAGCTCAAGCACTGAGGTCAACAAACCAGCTGCTCCTGGATGTGTCTCAAAGTCGCCTTAAAGGTGACATATCATGCAAAATTGACTTTTTAATGGTTCTTTACCTGAAATATGTTTCCCTGGCATGTCTACAAACCCCCCAAGAATGAAAAAAATCCATTCTGCCCCTGTTCTGATTTCTCCACCTTTCTGTAAATGTGTGCTGAAACCAGCCATTTCAGTTTTCAGTGTTTTTCATACGTCACAACGCCATCCGGTCTGTAACAGGAAGTCAGAGCTCGGAGCTTGTTCAGCCCATAGACTGTATAAAATACAACTCAACCCCTCCTCCGTTTTTCATTCCCCGCACACATGTGTGCTAACAAGGAGCTTAGGAGGGAGGCATGCTAGTTGTAGGCTGTCTTAATAAACACAAAGGTCGCTTTGACTCCCCACGTCTGCAGATTTGAAGATCTAGTGGATGATTTTTATTTGTCATGGATAAGTGCTAGCGCTAATTAGCATAGCCACATAGCTATATGTTCATAGCTGTAGCTGTAGCTGTAGCTGTGTACCAAGACACACGTCGACATACTGACAAATAAAACAACAAGAAACACTAAATCTGTGACCAATGGTTCAGAAAAGGTCCTGCTGCCTTTCTGGCAGAGGTCGGTTTGACTCCCCACGTCTGCAGATTTGAAGATCTAGTGGATGATTTTTATTTATCATGGATAAGTGCTAGCGCTAGTTAGCATAGCCACATAGCTACATGTTTGTAGCTGTGTACCAAGACACACGTCTACATACTGATGAATAAAACAACAAGAAACACTAAATCTGTGACCAATCCTTCAGAAAGGTCCTGCTACAGGCGACTCTCCATCAGGATCAGATTCAGAGGGTTGAAGTAACGCGGGTCTGTGAGCAGCCGTGTATATTCAGCCAACATGTAAACATTAGATCAACGTGCTGGACAGCCGAGGCACATCCACTTCCGGAGGGGGCGTGGTCAGAGAGAAAACAGAGTGTTCTGATGAGGAATGAAGAAGAGGGTTTTTCAGGCAGACCAAAATCTGATTTCAAAGTGTTTTTTTGAGCATAAACTTTAAAGACATGTTTTGGGGACCTCTTAGACCAATATATGTTGATGAAAAATGCGTGATATGTCCCCTTTAAAACCCGGGGGGGACTGAGCCTCTGCAGCAGCGGCCCCCAAGCTCTGGAATGGCTTGCCGCTCCAATTAACATCGGCCCCCCCACTGTTGCATGTTTTAAATCTTTGTTGAAGACACATCTCTTCTCTTTGGCCTTCTCCTCGTGAAGAGGACAGTAATATCTGTGCTTTGTACTTTGTACTTTTTATGTTTGGCCAACAATGGTTGTTTTTAAATGTGCTGTATAAATAAAGTTGACTTGACTTGAAAAAACACCAAAAAACAAAGTGTACTCTATATCCTGCAAGATGTTGTCAGATGCCTCAGTGCGTGTATGTGGAATGTCTTCATACAATTCATTGTAGACAGGTGAGCATCCATGGGGTCACCTTCCCATCTTTCAAACATCATGCACTGTCAGAGTTTGTTAGCTTAAGCTGAGCTTTGTAGGAAGACTAACAAGCTTACAGGGTCCAGTTCAGTTTGCAGGAACTACACAGCAACTATAAAACTGGGCCACAGACCGGTTTGTGTTATAGTCTTACTGTTCCAGGGTGCCGCAGACACATTAAGATGATTGATGAGTCTTTACACCTCTCCTTGTTTCCCAGATGTTAATCTCTGTGGTAGGATGATGTCAGTAAAACAGGAAACCAGGAAAGTGTTGTCAGTCACCCTCCCTCCTCCCCTCTCTCTCTCTCTCTCTCTCTCAGCTCACAGAGCTCTGTGATGAAGACTCTGACTGGTCAGACGGGGTTCTTTTCT
>NW_023260222.1:0-2500 GCF_009762535.1 Notolabrus celidotus | reverse complement strand
TCTCAATACACATTTTTTTTTAAATCTAATTTTTAACTGCATTTCTAACTATTCAAATCCAGATTTGGTGTTCTTTAATTCTCACAGGTCATGGTTCAATGAGGATAACTCACTCGATTTGTATTAAAATTCAAGTTAAAACTTTCTTAATCTACATTAGAAAGCCCTAAATATAAATACATTAGTTTAACATGACATAGATTTTTGTTTATTTTATTATACATTTTGATTTTTTTTCTTTTTTACATGAAGTGATGTTGATAAATTAACACCTCTTCTGTCACATGCTGCCCATATTTGTATGCTGCATTTAGCTGCTTTGGAGGCAGATACTGCCTAAAATAGACTTTAAAAAAGGGTCAATTTGACCCGGAACATAACAGGAGGGTTAAAGTGATATTTTGGGGCTTCTACACCTTCACTGATAGAGGAGAGGACAGTGGATTGTGTAGGAAACCAGGGGAATGACATCTTAACAGGACTTAACCATTAGGGTTAACCTTGATTTGATTTCACTCACACCCTCTTCACTCAGAATCTTAAATACAACATCACAAGCTGTGACTGGGGAATGTCACTGGGTCCTGAGTCCTTTACAGGGTGATTTTCCTCCTGTTGCTTTTATAGGCCTACATTTACCATCTTTAGCGCTTTGTTTGGGTTTATGTTTTCAGAGTTCACGGCATAAAGAAGTGCTTCTTTGACAGGACTCACAGGTTACGAGGTGTGTTCTGGGTTTGTGCTGCTGTTGAAGCACTCACTGCTGAGGAATTGGTGTTTGCAATTAAATCAGAACATGTTCATCTGGTTGTCCAAATATTCTTTAATCTGATGGGTGAAGATTCATTTATGACACCCTTGTATCAGCTTTGGATTACATAGTTGAAATACTGTCTTTAGTCCTTTCAGGCTTCACATGAGACAACAACTAATCTCCTTTTTTCAGAGACTAATTAATGTAAAGCAGACTGACACATGCTCTGAAACAATAGACAATGAAGTCCATATTACATTTTCATTTGAACTACACACAGAGAGTTGTGCATCCAGTAGTTTAAGGAGGGTAGTTTTTTAAACAATCTCTATTTTCTTTTCTTACAGGAAGAAACCAGACATCTCTTTGGAACAGGTGGAGGAAATCTGACACCAGGCACAATGATCATCAAGACTTGCATGGTCGTCCTTATCCTTGCGGGTTAGTATGAAAATTATTATGTGTAAATATTTGGCATATCTCAGAGTGAAATAAAAAACCTAATTCTGACAAACTTTTCAATGCAAACAGCATCCTACAGCCAGCATGCTGAGGGGAGCCTGCGATCAAAATGTCCCGAATTCGAAGATGAAACCCCGACAACAACCACATCTGCTCTGAACACAACCATGAAAGAAACATCACCAGAAGAAACCGCAGCAAAAACCACCGCAGCAGCAGCAACAACCGCAGCAGCAGCCATAGCAGCCTCCTCAGCTGCAACTGCAGCAACTGCAGCCGAAGTCACCACAGGTCCCACTTCTGAAAAAGCCGCCACTGCAGCAAAAGCTGCTTCAGATGCTGCAAAAGAGGCCGCAGATGCTGCAGCCAAAGTGCTGGATGGATCAATGTCACCAAAGGAAGCCGCAGAATTTGCCAAAAAAGCAGTGGAAGCAGCCAAAGCAGCAGCAGATGCAGTAAAAGATGCAGTCGATGAAGTGCCAGCAGCACTGGCAGATGTTGCAGAAAAAGTTGCAGAGTTACTGCCAAAGGCAACAGCAGCAGCAGATGAAGCAGCAAAAGCAGCAGAAAAGGCTGCAGATGCAATCACACCCAAAGATGCAGAGGAAGCAGCGCAGGATGCAGCAATGGCTGCAACAGATGCAGAAAAGGCCCTCAAAGAAATTCAAGATGCCTTGGCAGCAGCAACAGACCCCACATCTGGAATTGAAGCTACACAAGAGCAGCAAGAAGCTCTCAAAGCCGCTGAAGATGTAGCAGGATTGGCTGCAGAAGCAGTTTCTAAAGCTAAAGAAACAGCAGAAGCCACAGTCGCTGCTGCAGAGGCACCGTCTGAAGAAATTGGAGCTGAAAATGCAACACAAGCAGGTGAAATGGCTAAGGAAGCAGTAGAAGCAGCAGAGAAAGCAGCAGATGCTGCAGTTCAAGCTTCGTTTGCACCAAATTGACACCAGAAGAAACTGCAGCAAAGGCCGCAGCAGCAGCAACAACCGCAGCAGCAGCCATAGCAGCCTCCTCAGCTGCAACTGCAGCAACTGCAGCCGAAGTCACCACAGGTCCCACTTCTGAAAAAGCCGCCACTGCAGCAAAAGCAGCTTCAGATGCTGCAAAAGAGGCCGCAGATGCTGCAGCCAAAGTGCTGGATGGATCAATGTCACCAAAGGAAGCCGCAGAATTTGCCAAAAAAGCAGTGGAAGCAGCCAAAGCAGCAGCAGATGCAGTAAAAAGATGCAGCCAAAGAAGTGCCAGCACCACTGGTAGATGTTGCAGGAAAAGTTGCAGAGT
>NW_023260221.1:0-27778 GCF_009762535.1 Notolabrus celidotus | reverse complement strand
TCCTGAACCCGGGACCCCCCCCCACCTGCCCCTGAGACCCTCAGGAGACGCTTATGACAGGATGATCCCTCTCATGCTGCCTCATGGCCTGAAACACTCAAAGACTTACTTTGTGTTCAGGTGGGAACCTTTCATACTTAATATACGTCACATTTATTGATCTGAGCTCCCTTCCTTTATTTCTTTACTCTTTACTGTAGCTCATGCAGGTTGCCGTGTTTGTATTGATATTTTAGACTAATGCACAGACTGCACAGTGAACTTTGCAAGATAAACAAAGATACAAGGTATGTTCACCGGCTGGAGTTTCATACGTCTTTAGTTTGAATCTTGAATACTGAAGGAAGAAGAAGCAGGTGCTGGAAGTCAGGCTTTGTGTTTAGAAATTCAGGAGAGGCCCTCCCACACTGGAGCAAAAGAGACAAGATGGGTCACTTACAGCTCTGTTGGAGTCACCTTAGAAAACTTGGACAGGGATCCCGTTCCTTGAAATGGTCTGATCATAGACTGTATAATAATGGACGTAGTATCCGTGATGTCACCCGTCTGTTCCTGAAGCGCTGTTTTGAAAGCCAATCGTCGGCGGGAGCCATATTGGAAATACTGGACTCAACCTAGCTTAGTGTGAGGTAAAGAGGCGGGGTTTGAGCCTCCTAGCTAACAGCTATGTGTTCCCGCCTGTCAATCAAGCCAGCCATGCCCTTATTTGGGCGAAGTTTGTAAGTTTAATACCTTTGAAAATACCATCCATCCATCCATTATCTTGACCGCTTATCCCGTTAGGGGTCACGGGGAGCTGGAGCCTATCCCAGCTGGCTTCGGGCGGAAGGCAGGGTACACCCTGGACAGGTCGCCAACCTATCACAGGGCTAACACAGAGAGACAGACAACCATTCATGCACACACTCACACCTACGGGCAATTTAGAGTGATCAATCAACCTGAGCATGCCCATAGGAAAATAAATTTAGAGAGGAGATCTCAAAAGTGTTTCATTTCTGTCTCCTAGTCAACAATGAGATCTGTTTGAAAGCAAAATGAGACTACAGCTTATGTCTCCTGTTTCTCATTCTTGCCTCCAGACAGAAGTTGTAAAAAGTCTCAGCTTAGTCTCCCTTTCAGTTCAAAAGGAGATCTGGTCAGAATCTGAAATGATTCTCAGGTATTTCTCAGGTGTTGTGACTCCTTTTGAGCTCAGGTGGAGAAATCAGGGAGCTCTCTCAACTGTCTCAATCTAACCTCATCCATTTGTTTCTGTCAGACTCAGTTTTTGTGTCTCAAGTTGAGCTCAGATGGAGCAAAGAAAGAGCCTGAGCTCATCTTTCCATGAACATTTATAGTGCCCTGCAAAATTAAGATTGCAATGTAATTGTCCAGAAACTTACAATTCTCATTAAAACATGTGAACCACTTCAAGATCAGCTATTTAGATGTGAAAGGATCTCTTCTTTGACTTCACAGTATGGTCCTTCCTTTACAAGTCTGTTTGGAACAAAACAACTTCACAAAGATTTAGTGGATTTGAGAGAAATTGCAAAAGATAGAGATTTCATCCCAGGTATGACAGACCATTTATTTCAAATATGGGCCACAAAAGGGCTGACCAGATTTAGTCAGATTATTACAATTAAAGGGGTGGATTCTGTTGGGCACTGGTGGCCTAGTGGTCTAACAGAGACAACACATACAGAGGCTACAGTCCTCGTCTCAGGGGTCGCCGATTCGATTCCCGGCCGGTCAACCATTTCCTGCATGTCTTCCCCCGCTCTCTACTCCCCACATTTCCTGTCTCTCTTCAGCTGTCCTGTCAAATAAAGGCAAAAAGGCCAAAAATATATTTAAAAAAAGAGAAGAAAATGAGCCATTAATGAGATCTCTCATTTAAGTCTCAAATCTCATGACTCATGTCATGGTCTCAACTATTTCTCCTAGTGAATTTTAGGAGAAACAAATGAGAACAATTTGAAACTTGATTGAGGCTGAAGTGAGAATCTCAATTTTGTCTCCAGAGACTTAGAAGAGAAAGCCTTGAGCAGTAAAATTTTCCTCTGGGTGTTTTTGGATTGTGGGAGGAAGCCGGAGTACCCGGAGAGAACCCACGCATGCACGGGGAGAACATGCAAACTCCACACAGAAAGGCACCCGCCCGGCCGGGGATTTTGAAAATACCAAATTAAATAAATTCACCCCCCGTACAGTGTGTGCTGATAGATAAATGAGCTATTAAGACCTGAACTGTTTTTGTACCAGGCTGTAAACATGTTTATTTCTGCTGTAAAGATCGTCTTCTTTAAATGGGTGTGTATGTGGTTTCCTGTTTCCAAGTGGACGCTTAATGAACTGCAGTTTTAACACTTCTGCATGGGCTTCATGTTTTAAGACTGGAGATTTCCGCTTAGGTCTGCTCTGTAAATACTGAACATGTGCTGCAAGTGCTTCAGGCAGTACGCTTAAGACATCGGTTTCAAGCAGGACTAAATGTCTGAACTTCCACAATGGCCACAGGGATGCTGGAAATGAAGGGATGCAGATTAATGTGTTTTCTTCAGTCCAAAAAAAAAAACACACCAAAGAGAAAATATACATCTGTAAAGACGGAGTGGATAAATCTAACAAAACCACAAACAATTAGATCATATGACTGCTTTAAAAATGTCTGAAAATAACACATTCCACTGTTAAGTTAGGAAATCTGGCACCACATAAAGACCTGTGGTCGCATGCACGAAGCTATCTCATACACATAGCTCACCCTATGAACGAAATTCTACTAAAATTCTTCTTATCATGATGTTTCTTAGAAATTCCCTGCAAAGTTAGGACTAGACCAAGGTAATCGCAGCCCTGAAGAGAGCTCCAAAGGTGGAAAACAGTTAGATGTAGTGAGGAGGACTCTTAAGAAGCACAGGAGTTTCTCAAACAGAGGATTGACATAAGATAGAGGAACGTTCTCACCAAACACTGAATGATTGTGAGTTAATTAGAGGCTGTAGATGAGATCATGCAGTTATATCTAGGCACGAGTCCCAAAACCTGCAAAACAAAGCAACAGGAAAGGAGGAACTACAGCTTTAAGATATTTATGCAGCAGTTGCACTTGTGATTTGTTTGATTCTGCATTGTGCATGTTTATATTATGTACCAGGGTTAGTGGGGAGTTAATTCAGGTCTGCAGTATTATCAGTAAGATCTCATTCTCCATCTTCCTGCATGTTTTTGTGACTCGTGCCTAAATGCATCACAGGAGTACGTGAAATAATAATTTCAAACTCCTCTCATAACCTTCAAGTTATCCACCTTTACACCAGAGACAGTTGTGTAATGCAGACCTGGGTGTGGAGGTTATAAAACCATGCAAAGGACTTCATCTATGTTTGTTTGTCCCTACACACACACACACACACACACCCTCTGAACCTTCCACCCACCTTTAATCTTTGAGAGGAGGGTCAGCGGGTTCTCGGGACAGTGTGCAGGGTGAGTGAGGTCACTCTGCTCAACCTTTAGGGTGATATTAACCTGTTAATACCCGACCCTGAGTCTAAACCCTGCAAGGTCAGGACAGCTAGCAGCATCCTGCATGAGAGAAACACACACACACACACACACGTGCAGAAAGTATGTATTTGGTCACACTCAGGATCCCCCTAAGTATTGGAGTTCTGCAGATCTTAGGGTTAAGCAGATAATGGATGCTGGTCTGATCCATACTGGGTTGAGTTGGAGGTGAACCGGCTGGCCTTTCTCCAAGCTGGACCCGGTCACTGCAGGGTTAAAGCTTCATAATTTGTCTGCTTCTGTTATGTAAGAAGAGTGTTAACATATGTCACAGCAGAGAGCTTCTCTAGAACGTTCTGCTGCTCTTAAAACCACAGCTAAATATCCTGCTGCAAACAGAGAGGAAGAAACACGGGAGGATTCTGGTGAAATTCGTGTCTCAGATCTTGTTTACGAACTCAGAGAGCGCTCCGGTTACAGTCCTGAGAGCAATAAACTTTACTTTCCAAATACAGAAAGTCGTTTGTTTTGTGTTGGCCCGGTCGGACGGAGTAAACCGTACGTGGAGCCTTTGATGAAACACAACAAATCAATGTAATACCCATCTGTCACTCGTGTTTATCACTCATCAAAACGTCAGGGGCAGATCCTCCGAGGAGATGGAGTCGTTTAACCCTCGGAGCAGAGTAAGAGCTTTGAGTGGATCTTGTTTGAAAACTGCAGAGAAATATACTCTCATGGCTTTCTTTAGAGATGTCTGATTTCAGACTTCAAATTCAGGTTTCTAATCATGGTGGGACCTGCAGCAGTCCTCATGTCAGAGGAAACCATGTGGAGGCTGCACTTATTCCACTAGAGAGTCTATTAAACAAACTGATCTGGACTTCTTTAGTCCTTAATCACTTTCAAAAACACCCAGAGAGCTCGCTGTTCTAATGTCCAGAGAGTTAAGATAAGATATAGTTTATTTGTCCCCGTTGGGGGAGATTCTTTTATTACAGCAGCTTCCAACACGGGACAGGGGAATACAACAATGTACTAACATACTTAAAAAATATAATAACAGTAATAATAGCAATGACAAGGGTAAAATAAAATAAAATTAAATTAAATTAAATGAAAATATAAATAAGATAAAATAAAATAAAATAGAATAAAATAGAATAAAATAGCATAAAATAGAATAAAATAGAATGAAATAGAATAAAATAAAATAGAATAAAATAGAATACAATAAAATAAAATAAAATATAAATAAGATAAAATAAAATAAAATAGAATAAAATAGAATAAAATAGAACAAAATAAAATAAAATAGAAAAAATTGAATAAAATAAAATAAAATAAAATAGAATAGAATAAAATAAAATATAAATAAGATAAAATAAAATAGAATAAATAAAAATAAGATAAAATAAAATAAAATAAAATATAAATAAGATAAAATAAAATAGAATAAATAAAAATAAGATAAAATAGAATAAAATAAAATAGAATAAAATAAAATAAAAATAAGATAAAATAAAATAAAATAGAATAAAATAAAATAAAAATAGGATAAAATAAAATAGAATAAAATAGAACAAAATAAAATAAAATAAAATAAAATAGAATGAAATAAAATAAAATAAAATAGAATAAAATAAAATAATATATGTCAACTATTACAGATATATACACACTATGTACACTTCTACCTGATAAATAGATAGGTAAGTTATTGCATGACACAAATTGCACCAGGTTATTTAAAAACAAACATACACAGTATGAAGAGCAGTGCGATTCAGATTCAATAGTTATTTTTTAATGTGCCAAGTCACATAGTAACTTCCATGTAGTGTAGGCAAGGCAAGGCAAGGCAAGGCAAGGCAAGGCAAGGCAAGGCAAGGCAAGGCAAGGCAAGGCAAGGCAAGGCAAGGCAAGGCAAGGCAAGGCAAGGCAAGGCAAGGCAAGGCAAGGCAAGGCAAGGCAAGGCAAGGCAAGGCAAGGCAAGGCAAGGCAAGGCAGCTTTATTTGTATAGCGCATTTCATACACGAGGGCAACTCAATGTGCTTTACATTAAAACATTAAAAAAGTGTAATGAAAGATGAGAACAGCTGATTAAGGGGACACAGCAGTGCTGGTGTTAAACAGTCTGATTGCAGATGGGATGAAGGACCTGCGGTAGCGCTCCGTCCTGCAGGGTGGGAGTCTCAGTCTGCTGCTGAAGGAGCTGCAGGGACCCCACAGTCTCATGCAGGGGGTGAGAGGGGATTGTCCATGATGGATGTCAGCTTGGCTAACATCCTCCTTTCACCCACCTCCTCTATGGAGTCCAGAGAACAGCCCAGGACAGAACTGGCCCTCCTGACCAGTCTGTTTAGTCTTTTCCTGTCCCTGTCTGTGCTCCCTGCTCCCCAGCAGACCACTGCATAGAAGAAAGCAGATGCTACCACAGTGTCATGAAATGTCCGTAACAGAGTCCTGCACACTCCGAACGACCTCAGTCTTCTCAGCAGGTGCAGACGACTTTGGCCCTTCTTGTACAGGATGTCGGTGTTGTGTGACCAGTCCAGTTTATCGTTGAGGTGAACACCCAGGTATTTGTAGGTCTCCATCCTCTCGATGTCCAATCCCTGGATGTTCACCGGTGCAGTCTGGGGTGTTTTCCTGCAGAAGTCGATCACCATCTCCTTGGTCTTGCTGGTATTGAGCTGAAGGTGGTTTAGCTCACACCAGTAGACAAAGTCCATGATGACCTCCCTGTACTCCAGCTCGCCCCCCTCGTTCCGAAGCTTAGCGGCACAAGAACTTAAACTTGTGTGAGACACACAAGGAACATTTAACAGGGAAGCATTCAAGATTTTAAGATAGCATCAAAAACATTGACGCATTGTGACGCACGCATCCTTCTGGCGGGGTTGCATGACGCTCACTTGTCTGTTGTTTCACCGGAGAGTAACACCAAATGAATGCAAACCTGCAAGTCTCAACAGTGTTGGATAAACGGTGTAAATCAGGGTAGAATGAGGACGACAGAGATGTGGTCCAGGCTCCAAAAGGGCATGAAGAGGACATGAACCAAAACAGAGCTGGATGATGATACAGGTGTGTAGAAATGTGCAACATAATACTAATGATTAACTGATAATGGCCGCGGTGCACACGTTCCAACAAGGTGAGTATGCTGCCGCTTCTGTGGTTCCACTTGAAGCTCTGTGTGCAGAAGAGTGATGCAGAACAGGAGGAATTAAAATATCTGAGGTTGAAGAAGATGAATCAACAACTGTGGACTGCCAGCACCTGAACATGTCTGTAGTGAGTGTGAAAGAGGATTAAGTCAAGGACAAATCAAATTCAGCATGGACGACATGAGTCTGGTCCTACTCAAGGTTTCTGCCTGTTAATGTATGAAAGGTGCTGCATGAATATAAATGAGTTGAGTTGAGTTGGTCTTTTTACAACAAAATAGAAAAGCAACGGCAAGAACTGTGGGTGTTTTTTAAAAGTAAGACTTACCTTTTTAATCTGGCTTTTTACTTGAGTAATTTTCTTTTAGCCAGGGACTGTATTATTATCATTTTAGCCAGGGACTGCATTATTACCATTATTTTAGCTTCATTTTTCATTTTTAAAAATATTTTATTATATTATATTTTATTTTCACTTTACTTAATGTGTCTTGTATTTATCCAATTTTATTTTATTGATTTTATTTTAATATTTACTTCATTTTTTTGGTATTTATCTGATTTTTGTACTATTTTGTAACTATTGCATTTTATTTTTTTATTTCTCTGATTTTATTGTAACAATTTTATTTCATTTTTCTGGTATTTATCTGATTTTAATGATTTATTTGATTTAATTATTTTATTTTTATTTTTGATATTTCATATTACTCATAGGTGCTCTATCCTGCTGTGGATGTTCCAGACTCCATCTGATTTGGACGTGCTGGACTCCAGCGGCAACAGCTACTACTACTACTCGTCTCATCACTATCACCGCTCCCTCTCTCTCTTATTCTCCTCTATCCCTCTTTCCAACACGGTCTCAGCAGATGTGTGTCTAACATGAGTCTGGTCCTGCTGGAGGTTTCTGCCTGCTAAAGGAAGTTTTTCCTCACCGCTGTAACTAGCTAAATACTGCAAGGTGCAATGCTCATGGTGGATTAAGGTGGGGTCAGACTGAGTCTTACCCTGTCTTGGTGTTGAGTCTCCTGCTCTGTTTGTAAAAGCATCTTGAGATAACATTTGTTGTGATTTGGCGTGATACAAATAAAGATTGATTGATGGATGACATATTAAACTTCCTTTAATGCACCGTAGAATCATCGTTTTTGAGACCAACTTCAAAGTTTTTAAGAGTTGACCCACTGACTCGGTCAAACAGACCTCTGGAGAGCTAGAGAGAGAGAGATGGTGGAACACGAGGCAGGTTTGGGTTTGTGGGTAATATTTCTGCAGCACTTTAATCCCGTCCTCTGGTGGATTTACAGCTTCTTCTAACGTCGTTGGTGGATGTTACATTAAAGAACATCAAAAGAGGGAAAAGCAGTCCATCTCACACACTTTCCCTCTGTGTCTCTTTTTATTACACTCTTGTCTTTTACTGTCTTCTCTTCCCCAAACACACACACGCACACACTCAGTGAATCACACACTGTACATGCACAGGCCGGGGTGCGTTTGATTTATCCCGCTGAGTTTCCTCCATGGCTCATTTCCATAAATCACATGTCAGTGTGTTTGTAGCCAGAGGGACGTTAACAAGAGGCCGCAGTCCAAACACAGAGCGCATAAAATACCCCCGAAACACTCCCGACACACAGCGCCGGCCGGCTCCACACACACATCCATCAACGCCGAGAGGAGGTCGGAAAATTTTCATGCGGAGACGGCGAAGGAAATGTTTTGTCATCTGAAGAGCGCTGTTGAAAGAGAGCGTGTGTGTGTTTGAAGTGTGTTTGCGTGCTCCACTTTCTCAAGTCGGACCACATGCAGAGCTGAAGGAGGGCCGGAGAGTTCAGCTGAAAACGGCACCAGTGTGTGTTTACTTACTGCACACACACACACACAGAAACACACACACACACACACACTCAGAGAAACACACAGTGAAGTCCTCTGGGGTAAAAGTTCACATACATGAAGTGTAAAGGCGCGGGCGGCGGTCGTCGTTTCCATGGTATCAACCACTTAGACGCTCCTTCCTGTGTTGTTGTCCTGAAGGCGGGGAGGCTGTGTGTGTGTGTGTGTGTGTGTGTGTGAGTGTGTTTCCCACGGTGCAGTGATTGAATCAGCTTCAGATACTATCTACTGTCCTCCCCCCCCTCCCCCTCCTGTTTACTAAGCACTTCCTCTCTCCAGCCTCAGGGGTCAGAGGTCGCCCTGTAAACTGGGTCTGGAGTCTGGCCTTGAGTTTGGCCTGGACTGGTTTTACATGAAGAGTCCAGTCCGCTTCTTCTCTTTAAAGTTCTCAGACAGAGACGTGAAGATGCAGACATGAAGATGCAGACGCTCTCTGTGACGTGTTTTCTGGTTGTGCTTCATTCCTGCTGTAAATCAACCCGTTGAGCTCTTTCAGAGTCCTCTCAGCCTCGCGGCGCTCGACCTTTTTAGGTTTGATGTTTTAAAAAAAGCCGTGTCTTCTCTCTCTTTGAGGTAAACAAACCAAAACTCAAGGAAACCTTTAAGCATCACTTCCTCCTTTCTTTTCTGACAGAGTCTGGTTGATCAAGATTAGCTGATTGTGTCCTCCTCTGATCTTCTTCTTGGTTTCATTTATCATGATATGACTCACGCTTTAGTCGACTCATAGGTTGTATGTATTAGATCCAGTCTGAGGACACTGGGAGACCTTTCTGGAGTCCCTGAGCTCCCTTGTCTCAGAGGTTCCTCTGGATCTCTGCCGTAGATTCCTTTTTTGGGGTCTGTTATTCATCCTTTCTTTCTTTCTTTCTTTCTTTCTTTCTTTCTTTTCTTTCTTTCCTTTACTTTCTTCTTTTCTTTCTTTCTTTCTTCTTTATCTTTTTTCTTTCATTCTTTCTTTCTTTCATTCCTTTCTTTCTTTCTTTCTTTCCCTCTTTCTTTCATTCCTTTCTTTCCTTCCTTTTTCCTTTCTTTCTTTCCCTCTTTCTTTCCTTCTTTCTTTCATTCCTTTTTTCCTTCTTTCTTTCTTTCTTTCTTTCCTTTTTCCTTTTATTCCTTTCTTCTTTCTTTCTTCTTCTTTTCCTTTTATTCTTCTTCTTCTTTCTTCTTTCTTTCTTCTCTTTCTTTCTTCTTTTTTCTTCTTCTTTCTTTCTTCTTTTTTCTTCTTCTTCCTTTTTCTTTTATTCTTCTTTCTTTCTTCTTCTTTTCTTTCTTTTCTTCTTCTTTCTTTCTTTATTCTTTCCTTTTTCATTTTATTCTTTCTTTCTATTTCTTTCTTCTTTATCTCTTGTTATTTCCATGTTCTTCACTTATCCTTTTCTATCCGTCCTTTCTTCTATCCATTAGTCACCATTTATCTCCTCTTTTTCTTCTGGTATCTACTCTTTCTATTTTCATAGACCTTCTGGAGTCCCTGAGCTCCCTTGTCTCGTAGGTTCCTCTGGATCTCTGCTGCTGTGTTCTTTCTTTCTTTCTTTCTTTCTTTCTTTCTTTCTTTCTTTCTGTTCTTTCTTTCATTTCTTCTTTAGTTCTCTCTCTTTCTTTCTTACTTCCTTTTATTCATTTTTCCTTTCATTCCTTTCTGCTTCCTGTCTTTACTTCTTTGTCTTTCTTTCTTTCTTTCTTTGTTTCTTTCTTTGTTTCTTTCTTTCTTTGTTTCTTTCTTTCTTTGTTTCTTTCTTTCTTTCTTTCTTTCTTTCTTTCTTTCTTTCTTCTTTCTTTTCTTTCTTTCTTTCTTTCTTTCTTTCTTTCTTCTTTCTTTATTTTCCATTCCTTTTTGCTTTCTTTCATTCATTCATTCTTTCTCTCTTTGTTCTTTCCATGTTTCTTCATCCTTTATGTCTCCTTTTCTTATCCCATCACCATTTATTCTCCTCTTTTTCTTCCTTCTGGTCTCCCTCTCTTTTCTCTTTACTTAGACCTTTCTGGAGTCCCTGAGCTCCCTTGTCTCGTAGGTTCCTCTGGATCTCTGCCGTAGATTCCTTTTTTGGGTCTGTTATTCATCCTTTCTTTTCTTCTTTCTTTCCTTCCTCCTTTCTTTCTTTTATTCATTTTTCCTTTCATTCCTTTCTGCTTGCTGTCTTTACTTCTTTGTCTTTCTTTCTTTCTTTCTTTCTTTCTTTCTTTCTTTCTTTCTTTCTTTCTTTCTTTCTTTCTTTCTTTCTTTCTTTCTTTCTTTCTTTCTTTCTTTCCATCCTTTCTTTTATTTTCCCTTCCTTTCTGCTTTCTTTCATTCATTCATTCTTTCTCTCTTTGTTCTTTCCATGTTTCTTCATCCTTTTTATCTCCTTTCCTTCTGTCATTCCTTCACCATTTATTCTCCTCTTTTTCTTTCTTCTGGTCCCCCTCTCTTCTCTCTTTTCTTAGACCTTTCTGGAGTCATGGTGGATTAAGATGAGTCCTGTCTGTAAGATGGGACTGGATCTGATCCTGGTCTTGATGTTGGGTCTTTGCTAATAAACATTTCCTTCCTTGAGCCTTACTCTTCAGGTTTGTTGATGTTTCTTTGAATAAACTGTTTGTGACGGGTTGTTCTTTCAGGTTATAAAGAGAAGTGTAGTGAGCCTGACCCTCGCTTTCCTGAATTTATCAAGCTCTTAACTTCATCAAGACGACCTGTCCAAAGGTAAACAGAAGACATACAGTGTCTCTGAAGAATTGATTACTCACAATCACAAACACTGTTCCCCTCAGGAGCTGTTCTGTGGCCCTGAGCAGCGTCAACATCTTGACTTATTAACTGCCTCTGTGACAGATGTGTGTGTGTGTGTGTGTGTGTGTGAGACAGTGTGTGTGTGTGTGTGTGTGTTGATTGTAATCCCTGCTGCGTCACACGATTCCTTCATTCCCAAGAGACATGCTGTCAACATGAAGAGAACAAAAATTGCAGAAAAGAGGAGAAAGAAAAAGAAAAGGAATGAAGGAGAGAGGTGAAGGGAAAGCGAGAGGAAGTGAAGGAGAGAGGGAGAAAGGAAAGGACAGCTGGTGGTGGTGGACGGGGGAAAATTATTATCACTGTTGGATACAGAGTGAAATCATGAGTCATCCTGGATCTGAGACACCCCCCGTCATGTGGATCGTTTGGTGTGGGGTGCTCATGAAGTTGCGCCTTTCCTGAGCCGGTCTTCTTCTGGTCTTGAGGTTCAGTCATATGAATGTTATTGAGAAAGCTTAGAAGGGACTGTAGTGGTTTTCATACTGCCAATTCAAGGCACGATACTTGTGTCCCTGTAGTTTGTTGCCCTCAGTATTAATATATCAGAGAAGTGATGGTGGGGGCCAAGCCATTCAATCGCTGTGCAGGCATAAGAGGTAGGAACAGGGGTGTTACAGGGTTGAGACATGATCACTGTGAATCAGGCACAGCTAGAAAGAGACACCAACATTGCGCCGTTTCTATTCTAGTCAATGTGTTAACTTCCACTGGATCCACTCCATTGCGTTCCGGCTGTGTCTCTGATCCAGCAGGTTGGAGGTTTTCAGAGGACAAGAAAGACAACATGGATGAGAAGAGGAGGAGGAGGAGAATCCTTAATACAGTAATTACTGCAGGACTCACATGACTCCAGCTGTCCGGCGGTCCTGCTCCGTGCTGCGTCCTGAAAAACGCAACCAGTGGGTGTTGACGGACGAGAGAGCATGGAGCTGGACCGCACCGGATCGGACATGGACCCGGTGGAAGTCCTGTGTTACTGCCAGCTGATTTCTGCCTTTCATGGGGCACAGTTGGACCCTAGGACTCGCCTAGTGTTCTCAAGAGATGTTTAGAAGTGTTCTTGTTGTCCACTGTGTCTTACCTTTTTTTGTTCCCACCTTCCAGTGTCTCCAGACTCCGAGCTCCAGTGCCTCTACCTCTTCCTACCAGCCTCAGCCTATCTGTGCCAGATCCAGTTTAATTTGTGGACAATACATTCTGGTTTCCCCCTCCTACGTTGTCTTTGGGTCTGCTTTTGGGTCCAGTGAGGAACTCTGCTGTATGCACAACAATAGGAGGATTATAAATGCAAAGCCAGCTTGCATCAGGCTTCAATCGCTGCAAATAATAACACAAACCACTGAACACAACACAAGAGATGTAAGCCCCTTCTGTTTCTGCAGCATTGCTCGTTTTTCTTCTTTTAAATTTCAACAGGAGCATGGTGGGAACTGACCTCAACAGGAATCTAGTCTTAGTGCCATAAAAAGTGACCCAGCAAGATACCAAGGCTTTTTAAATTCTTATCATTTGCGTTTCAAATGTCTTCAGATGTGACAGGATACCCGGATTTGGTCTGGGAGGAGTCCTTTAGCAGTCTTTAAGTCAACGTGTGCATGATGTAAAGAACAAATCAAGTCTTTAAAGCTCACAGATTTGAAACTTCTACACTTTTGCAGAGAAACTCAGATGAAGCCCCCCATCACAGTCATTCAGATAACTGCAAAAAGGAAAGTAACAATGAGCCGCTCATGCACCAAAAGGCGTTCAAGCGTCGCTCTAAGACCTGAATTTATATTAACGCAGCTGCTTTGAGTCCTTTTAAAGATATATGTTTAATATGACTCATCACTCAGTGTTTTTATGAGTCCAAATATTTAACCTCTCCTTTATAATCCAAGCCAAGAGATGATGAAATAAGAGTAGAAAGTGGTGAAAGGCTGAAAAAGGAAAGCACATAAAGAAAAGAGCGGGAGGGTAAACATGATTATAGGAGTGATAGAGAAACAGAAAGAAAAAAGGGGAAGTGATGAAGAGATAAGCAGGAAAAAAACAGAGTGATGATGAGATAAAAGAGGGAGAGTTTGTCCTCTGTAAATACCAGACTTCCTTTTAAACTGTCTGCTTTATACAAACACTGTTTTTCTCACAGAGGGGTCGGAAGAAAGTTACATCACATTCAGGGGAAGAGAGCGAGCTGCGGCCGGATGATAGGACGTCCAACTGTAGATGTGCAGAGCAGCATGTAAAGACATCAGCTGGAGTTAATTTAAGATACTTCTCAGGAAAGTGAATGATAATGAAACTCAAAGGAAGCAGCTATTACTGTTTTTAAATCCATTAAACCCGTGTAAACACCCGTGTGACTAATATGTGACTCTCTGACTGACTGTCCTACAGAATATTGAGCAATGTTGAGTTTTTCCACTGCTCCCCGCTGTGTTTTTCCTCTCTGCGCCGTGAAGTCTGAGGAGTTCTCGCAGCTCAGGTGTCTGATTAAAGAGCCAGAGACCTGAGAGTAACCACACCTGTAGTAAAACCCCTTCAGATCCCACTCTGTGAAGGAGAGAGAGAGAGGCCTTGACCCGCCGTCTTTACTCTCTCGCTCATTTGTTCTCACTTTCTCGCAGGATTTTTTAAAGTTTTACGTCCCCCGGTCACACCTCCACAACACTTCCAAACACCTCAGAGACCTGACCTGACCGGGCAGGAAGGGAAGGGCCGACAGGTGAGGGAGAGGACGGCGAGAAGAGGAATTTAAAGAATTCACTCACACAGTAAAGTCATTTGTGATTCTCGGACATGCTATTTCAAAAAACACAAGCTTGAAATCCAGTCGTAAAACAGCAGCTTGTACGGTGGCCCTGCACTTTAAAAGAAATCACCATCTAGGTACTGTCTAGCTTGATATTTAAAGGTGACATATCACACTCTTTTTCATCAACATATATTGGTCTAAGAGGTCTCCCAAACATGTCTTTAAAGTTTATTGCTCATAAAAACATTTTGAAATCAGATTTTGGTCTGCCTGTAAACCCCTCTTTTTCAGCCCTGCTCAGAACAGGCTGTTTTCTGTGCCTGTGCCTTTAAATGAGAATGAGCTCTCTGACCACGCCCCCTCAGGAAGTGGGTGTGCCTAATGTTTGCATGTTGGCTGAATATACACGGCTGCTCACAGACCCGCGTTACTTCAACCCTCTGAATCTGATCCAGAATCTGATCCTGATGGAGAGGCGCCTGCAGCAGGACCTTTCTGAA
Source organism: Notolabrus celidotus (assembly GCF_009762535.1). Taxonomy (NCBI): domain Eukaryota; kingdom Metazoa; phylum Chordata; class Actinopteri; order Labriformes; family Labridae; genus Notolabrus; species Notolabrus celidotus. The sequence continues at coordinate 13,191 of NW_023260221.1, read as the reverse complement.
CCATTGGTCACAGATTTAGTGTTTCTTGTTGTTTTATTTATCAGTATGTAGACGTGTGTCTTGGTACACAGCTACCAACATGTAGCTATGTGGCTATGCTAACTAGCGCTAGCACTTATCCATGAAAACTATAAAAATCATCCACTAGATCCACTAGGGAGTCAAAGCGACCTTTGTGTTTATTAAGACAGCCTACAACTAGCATGCCTCCCTCCTAAGCTCCTTGTTAGCACACACGTGTGCAGGGAATGAAAAACAGAGGAGGGGTTGAGTTGTATTTTATACAGTCTATGGGCTGAACAAGCTCCGAGCTCTGACTTCCTGTTACAGACCGGATGGCGTTGTGACGTATGAAAAACACTGAAAACGGCTGGTTTCACACACATTTACAGAAAGGTGGAGAAATCAGAACAGGGGCAGAATGGATTCTTTTCATTTTCAGGGGGTTTGTAGACAGGGACACAGATTTCAGGTAGAGAACCATTAAAAAGTCCATTTTGCATGATATGTCACCTTTAAGTTACTTGTCACTGACTTTAAGCTTCTTGTTTTCAATGCTGTTGACGACAAGTGCAAAAGTAAGCTTGGGTTGTTTGTAAGGAGTTATGTATGGGTCATAAAAACAGACTTCCACTCAGTCTGTAACTCCTTCAAAACTCCTGTTTTGGTTGATTGTAGCCCAACCTGTCTCTTTTTCTTACTGTCCTGTAAAACAGTGATCCCCAAACCACCGGGCCGTGGGTCATTTGATCGCACAGAAAGAATAAATCATTTATTTTTTATTTTCGTTTTACACTAAAAAATGTTTTATTTTGAAAAACCAAATGCTTTTTGATAGCTTCCTGTCTGTTCCTGTTGACGTGCTTGATTCACGTAATACGAAGCAGTGGATCCACGACCCGCTTGTGAACATGCCTGGTGCATCAATGACATGGTAGAGGATAAGCTGCTGGAGATGCAAATTACCTTTGCCTTAAAAGTATGTTTGAATCAACCTCAAACCTGTCAGCATTTTGGATTCAAATCAAAGCAGATTATCCAGAGAGCCACAAAAGTAATAAAACACTGCTTCCATTTCCAACATCCTATCTTTGTGAGGAGGGTTTTTCTGCGGTGACGGCAACCAAAACAAAGACTGGACATAAGGAACACACTTCATGTGTCATTATCTCTGAGGTGGGACTGTCTCATTGCAGAGAAACAAGCTCAGAGTTCCCACTGATTCTCCATTATTGGTGAATGGTACTTTAATGCACTTTGTGTTTATTATGCTTGGTGTGTAATTTTATTTTGAACCCGCCACCGCCCGCCGGTCTGTAAATTATGTCTTTGGGGCGGCAGTAGCTCAGTCTATAGGGACTTGGCTTGGGAACTGAAGGACTGCCGGTTCGAGTCCCAGTATGGACGAAGTTTGGCAAGTGGACTGGTGGCTGGAGAGGTTCTGGTTCACTTGCCTGAACACTGCCGAGGTGCCCTTGAGCAAGGCACCAACTGCTTGGAGTGCGCTGGTTGCACTCTGACATCTCTCCCTAAGTGCATGTGTGCATGACCAAAAAATAACACAGGATTCCCACGCGTCCTGGAAAACCTGGAAAACCTGGAAAACAGTTGACCAGTTTTCCAGTACTGGAAAACACCTGGAAAATGGGAGAAAAAGTAAAATGTCCTGGAAAATTATTCCAACATGACTGTGTGTGATCTAACAAGGTTAAAAAAAACACATCCTCATTCAACATTTGTGGCCATTTTTGTCATTCAGTTCTATTTAGATCATTTTATGCACTGATCCTCTGATTATCATAATTATTTATTTATTTCAGTCAGGCAGCTTCCAGAGTCCTTTGCTGGTTCTATTGTTTATTTCTTAGCTCATTTTATATTTATTGAGAAAAGAGAAAGCTGAGATGAGAGCTGCCTATCATTGTTACTTGGTTGCACTAATAAAGTGAAGTGCTGTCCATCTGTGGTTGCATTGCTCTATAATTAATTTGCCATAATTTTTAAGCATGTAAGAGATGATTTCAAAGATAGCCATAGACTGCACGTCTTTCAATGTAGACTTCCACTGAGAGGAACATATTAGACTATTTAGGAACTAAATTAGGAACTCAATTTAGACTGTCATACCAGCTTGATCTTCACTGAAAATGTCCTTGAAATGTCCTGGAAAATGATCTCTGGAAAAGAGTGGGAACCCTGATAACACAAGTGAAAAAATTGAATTTCCCCCATGGGGATTAATAAAGTACGTTTCTTCTTCTTCTTCTTCTTCTTTTTTTTCTTCTTCTTCTTCTTCTTCTTCTTCTTCTTCTTCTTCTTCTTCTTCTTCTTCTTCTTCTTCTTCTTCTTTTTTTTGTTCTTGTTCTTCTTGTTCTTGTTCGTCTTGTTGTTGTTGTTCTTCTTCTTCTTCTTCTTCTTACATTATACCGTTCTGTGGTGCAAAATAGGTTGGGGACTGCTGCTGTAAAAGCTAATCTGTAAAGTTACTGTACCTCTCTTAACTGAGGCCAGCTGTTATACTCACAACCTCAGCCCCAGAGGGGATGAAAGCTGGAGAGACACAGTGACTCTCTGGAACAAAGTGGCTCAAAACAAGGCCAAGTTGTTGAAAAACTGAGGCAGAGTTATGATGCTAATTTTAAGATAATGGTAATAAATGCAGCAGAGACATTAAACGTGTCATATCTGAAGATTGTGAGCCTAAAAGGACTGTCTTGAAAAATGCAGTCTGAGAAAATCTTACATGGTCTGATGTATATTAGTGCTGTAATAACCCAAACAATGATCTTTTATTTAAAGGTACAGTGTGTAGAAATGGGAATATTTGTCGAGTTTTTACCACCAGAAACATCTGTCAATACTCTCTTCTTCTTCTTTGGTGTCTTCCAATATGGTGCATTTTGCCACTCATGTAATACAGAATCTTGTATGTTACCAGTTTGTCCCTTCTGTGCTGCTGTACAAGCAAGATGGCATGCACACATCATGATAGATCAATAGTTTGCTGTTAACAGAACTTGAAAAGGTCATTAAGATCAACATGTATTTTTATTTCCATGCCTTGTTTTAAAGCTCAACATCCTCTTTTACCTCCAAACATGGAGCATGACATGGTGATTCAAACCCTTCACTGAGTCTAACTTTTGTAAAAACACCGTCCTCTGTGGTTTCTGTTTTATTGACTCATGTTCCCGTGAGTCTGAGTCACAGATCGGTCACCTACCTGTGCAGGTGACACACACACACACACACTGACACTCACGCACACACTCACACACACTTAGATATGGGGGTTTTCCCGGGCTGCAAACACACTGACAATTTAGAAGGTCCAGGACATCAGAGATCAAAGCCCGAGACGAAAGGGGGCGTGGACTCATGGCTCCGTCGGGTTACCGTAGGAGACAGTCCCTGAGGAAATGTCGCCGCCGGCCGCCCTGTCGTCAGGGCACAAATTACAGGCTTGCTGGTCAGGTAACTATCACCTGGACTGTCTCACTCTCTCTGTCTTTGTTTGTGTTGGAGTTTCTGTCTCTGCACTGTCTCCTCCTCCACCTCCTCCTTCCTCTTCCTGTCGTCTCTGTGCTACAACACTGGTCTTACTGGAAAGGTTGCATTTGTGTGTTTCAAATCTGAAGTGCAAAGACAGAGAGGAGGAAATGTAATGCATCTGAAGGGTGATGAGTAAGACATGTCTGGCTCCATTTCCAAGGTACTGAGAAAAAAAATACACTTTGACTTTTGGATGTGCAATAAGAAGTTATTTGGATACATTAGGGAACCTGCACTGCTCAATTAAAGGTACAGTGTGTAGTTTTTAGCAGCATTTAGCAGAACACACTTGGTAGATATTAAATACAACAATCTAAAGTATGTTTAAATCAGTGTATGATCACATGAATATAAGAATCATTTTGTTTTGTTAACTTAGAATAAGAGCAGGTCCCCTTCCTCAGAGGCCGCAGTCTCATAAAGACAGATATGCTTAAGCTCCTCCCCTCTGTTGTGACATTTTGTGCTGCACAGAGCATCAACATTTTTAAAAGCAAACTTAAGACCAACCTTTTCTCACTTTTAACTGAGTTTTATTACACCTTACTTTATTTATTTATTTATTTATTTATTTATTTATTTATTTATTTATTTATTTATTTATCTATTTATTTATTTATGTACTTATTATCTAGTTCAAATTTATTCACTTATTTATTTAATAATTTACTTTATTTATTTAATAAAGTAAAAATGGTAACTTCTTTTATTTTGGTGAGTTTAATTTCCTGTGTTGAGTTTTAACATCTCATTTTACCTCCAGTGTTTCCTTGAAAGTGTTTCCTCAGTTCGTTCAGCAACTTCTTTTTTATTTTCATTTATTTATTTATTTATTTATTTATTTATTTTAAGTCTCACATCTTATTTTCTTTTAATGGTTTAATATTTTAGTCTTTTATTATCTTAGAAATGTATTTTACTTTGGTGATTTTAATTTCCTGTTTTGAGTTTTAACATCTTATTTTACCTCCAGTGTTTCCTTGAAAGTGTTTCCTCAGTTCGTTCAGCAACTTCTTTTTTATTTTTCATTTATTTATTCATTTCATGTATTTATTATCTAGTTCAAATTTATGTCACTTTTTATTTTATTTATTTATGTATTTATTTATTTTAAGTATAGCATCTTTTTTTATTTTAATGGTTTTATATTTTAGTGTTTTATTAACTTAGTAATGTATTTTATTTTGGTGAGTTTAATTTCCTGTGTTAGGTTGTAACATCTTATTTTTTTAAGATATCATGAGAGCGTTTCCTCAGTTCATTCATCAACTTCTTTTATATTTTTCATTTATAGATTTATTTTATTTTCATTGTTGTTATGCTAGAGCATAAATATTTTTAAAAGCAAACTCAAGACCCACCTTTTTAGTCTTGCTTTTAACTAAGTTTTATTTTTATTCTTAACAGTTTTATCTAATTATCTATTTATTTATTTATTTATCTATTTCAAATTTAGTCACTTTTATTCTACCTTATTTATTTATTTATTTATTTATTTTAAGTCTCACATCTTATTTTCTTTTAATGGTTTAATATTTTAGTCTTTTATTATCTTAGAAATGTATTTTATTTTGGTGAGTTTAATTTCCTGTATTGAGTTTTAACATCTTATTTTACCTCCAGTGTTTCCTTGAAAGTGTTTCCTCAGTTCGTTCAGCAACTTCTTTTTTATTTTCATTTATTTATTTTTTTCATGTATTTATTATCTAGTTCAAATTTAAGTCACTTTTATTCTACTTTATTTATTTATTTATTTACTTATTTATTTATTTTAAGTATAGCATCTTTTTTTATTTTAATGGTTTATTATTTCAGTGTTTTATTAAGTTAATAATGTATTTTATTTTGGTGAGTTTCATTTCCTGTGTTAGGATTTAACATCTTATTTTTTTAAGATATCATGAGAGCGTTTCCTCAGTTCATTCAGCAACTTCTTTTATATTTTTCATTTATAGATTTATTTTATTTTCATTGTTGTTATGCCAGAGCATAAATATTTTTAAAAGCAAACTCAAGACCCACCTTTTTAGTCTTGCTTTTAACTAAGTTTTATTTTTATTCTTAACAGTTTTATCTATTTATTTATTATCTATTTCAAATGTAGTCACTTTTATTCTACTTTATTTATTTACTTATTTATTTATTTTAAGTCTCGCATCTTATTTTCTTTTAATGGTTTAATATTTTAGTCTTTTATTATCTTAGAAATGTATTTTATTTTGGTGAGTTTAATTTCCTGTGTTGAGTTTTAACATCTTATTTTACCTCCAGTGTTTCCTCATTAAGATAACATGAGAGCGTTTCCTCAGTTTAAGTATTTATTTATTTTTATTTATTTATTTATTTATTTATTTTTATTGTTTTTATTGTTTTTATTACTTTCTTTGCATATTGTGTTGTTAACCTTAGGATTGTGGGGTGGGTTTGGGGTCGGGGCTGGGATCTCTTTCTTAATTTATTCTATTTGAAGTTGTTTTTCTTGTGCAGCACTTTGTGTTACAATGTCATTGTATGAAAAGTGCTTTATAAATAAAGTCTGATTGATTGATTATTGTTATGGTTGACTATATTGTGTTCTTAACCTTAGGATTTCTTGGTGGGTTTGGAGTCAGGGCTGGGGTTGGGATTAGGTTGGGGGGTCTTTTTATTTTCATTTTTATATATATATATATTTCTTTTTTAAATTTACTCTATTTTAAATTGCTTTTACGTACAGCACGTTGTGTTACACTGTCATTGTATAAAAGGGTTTTATAAATAAAGTCTGATTGATTGATTACAGTCCAAAGCAACACCAAACTGCACCTTACTGAAGTCACTGAAGACATGTCAACCCTGAACTTACCTGTTCTACAGAACAAACTTAAAAACTGAGGACTGATGGAAGAAGAGGAGAAGTCAGTTTAAAGTTCAGCAGCAGCAGATGCCCCTTCAACTCAGTTTAACCCGCTAACAATTCAGGTCAGGTATTTAGGGACAGTGTGTGTGTGTGTGTGCGCATGTGTGTGTGCGTGTGTGTGCATGGCAGGCATCCCCCTTTCCCCTCGAGGGGCCAAGACCAAGCTGTTGCCTCATCCATCCATCACTGACACCCGCCTAAGACAAAGGAAAGTTGGAAACGCTTAAAGAGAGTCATAAAGTACAGATGGAAACATATGAAGTCCTTTCAGAGTCATAAAGACGAATCAAAGAAAGAGAGGCAACAAATGTGAATTTTTAACCTCAAACATCTCAAAGCGTCAAGATGTGAAGAGGAGGATGAAGAGGGGGGGGGGGGGGGGGGGGGGGGGGAGAGGAAGAAACCAGGACAGGGAGGAAAGGTGAGAGGGCTGAAAGCAGAGAGGAGAGAGCTGCACATGATGACAGGAGGAGACATAAAATGATAGAGGGATTGAGAGGAGAGAGGAGGCCAAGGCCACAGGGTGAGGAGGTCAGGGGAGAGAGGAGGAGGAGGAGGAGGACTGATTGGTAGAGGAAGAGAAAATAGCTGAAGAGAGAAGAGGAGAAAATACTGGGTGTGTTTTTATAAGATTCAGAGTTAAGATGCATATTCAGAAGAAGTAGAACACAACACGTGGTTATGTTTCAGAAGTAATCCTCATGTAATCCTTAATTTGGCAATAAAGGTGTGATAAAATCTTCTGTTTTCACTCGCAAACCTGCTTCTGAAGTTGTGTCATAATCACAAAAATAAATCAGAGTTATAAGGAGGGCATAAGAGGAACATTTGCTCTTTTGATTTAGTTTTTTGTTATTTTTGGGACATGTTTTCCTTCTTTAGGACAGCTGAAGAGAGACAGGTATCATGGGGAGTAGAGGGTTGAGGATGACATGCTGCAAAGAGTCAATGCAGGGAGCTGAACCAGCATTCACTGCAATGCAAAGTGACCACAGCCTTGAGTAGCACGGTTTTCCCATAATTTTCAAGATGTCATAAAATATGGGATTAATATGGGATATACTTTCCTCATTCCTGATGCTCCTTCTCAAAGTTTGATTTTATTCTCATCAGTTCTGCTTCATTCTTATGAAAAATAACTCTTCCTCTTCCTCTCCTGTTCTCATGCATGGCAATAAATCAGATTATAAAGGAAACTTTGGATTCATTACCTTCATGTTCCTTACTCAGTTTCACTTTGCATGTAAGTAAATATACTGCCTCACCGTCTGAAACTGAGATGATGATGATAAATGATCTGAGGAGAAAAATTAGAAACAAAGTATTACTGTAAAACTTGGTTTGGTCATGTATCAGACAGTTTGCTTTCCAAGGCCTTGATCAGACATGGAAAAGTCTTTGCTTTGCATTTTTGACAAATCTGTGTTCGAATTACATCGTTGTGAAAACAATCCACATGGACACAGATCTGCACAAATGACTGAAATTGCTGAGGATGCATGCCAGGCACACATCACTGAAGAAACCTTTATGCCTGTTGCAGGATGGCGTTCTTCAATCAAGCAGTGAATATAAACTATTGGACTGGGGATGCAATATTCACTGTCTTTACACGATTGTGCCAGATTACACGGTGACAGAAGGGATGGCATTATCAAGAGATTACCCTCTGCAAAAGTTTGCATTTTCAGCCTCTCAAAACACTGATTTCATTTCAGGGAATGGGTAAAATGCAACAAAAGTTTACCATTGTCTATTGAATGTGAACAGCCTCTTAAGGCTCCTGTGAGGAACTAGTTGTTTGAGTTGATTTGGCGCCCCCCGTGGTCAAAGTGATACCCTACACATGTTTTTAAAATTTTTTTAAAGCTATATTTTGTTGGGGTTTTTTGCCTTTATTGATAGTACAGCTGAATAAAGACAGGAAATGTGGGAAGTAGAGAGCTGGGGGAAGACCTTCAGCAAATGACCGAGGCCGGGAGTCGAGCCGGCGACCTCTGCGACGAGGACTATAGCCTCTATACGTGGGGCGCTTAGACCGCTAGGCCACCAGCACCCCGGGGATGGCATATTAAAGAGATTCCCCTCTAGAAAAGTTTACATTTCCAGCTGCCCAAAACACTGTTTCCATGCAAAGGAACAGCAAAATGAAACACAAGGTTATAGTTTTCTATTGAATGTGAACAGCCTCTTAAAGCGCCTGTGAGGAACTAGTTGTTTGAGTTGATTTGGCGCCCCCTGTGGTCGAAGTGATACCCTACACATCTTTTCTTCTTTTTTTTTAAAGCTATATTTTTGTTGGTTTTTTTTTGCCTTTATTGATAGTACAGCTGAAGAAAGACAGGAAATGTGGGAAGTAGAGAGCGGGGGGAAGACCTGCAGCAAATGATCGAGGCCGGGAGTCGAGCTGGCGACCTCTGCGACGAGGACTATAGCCTCTATACGTGGGGCGCCTAGACCGCTAGGCCACCAGCACCCCGGGGATGGCATATTAAAGAGATTCCCCTCTGCAAAAGTTTGTATTTCCAGCTGCCCAAAACACTGTTTCCATGCAAAGGAACAGCAAAATGCAACACAAGGTTATAGTGTTCTATTGAATGTGAACAGCCTCTTAAAGCTCCTGTGAGGAACTAGTTGTTTGAGTTGATTTGGGGCCCCCTGGGGTCAAAGTGATACCCTACAAATCTTTTTTTTTTAAATTTAAAGCTATATTTTTGGGCTCTTTTTTGCCTTTATTGATAGTACAGCTGAAGAAAGACAGGAAATGTGGGAAGTAGAGAGCGGGGGGAAGACCTGCAGCACATGATCGAGGCCGGGAGTCGAGCCGGCGACCTCTGCGACGAGGACTATAGCCTCTACACGTGGGGCACTTAGACCGCTAGGCCACCAGCACCCCAGGGATGGCATATTAAAGAGATTCCCCTCTGCAAAAGTTTGCATTTCCAGCTGCCCAAAACACTGTTTCCATGCAAAGGAACAGCAAAATGCAACACAAGGTTATAGTTTTCTAATGAATGTGAACAACCTCTTAAAGCACCTGTGAGGAAATAGTTGTTTGAGTTGATTTGGCGCCCCCTGTGGTCAAAGTGATACCCTACACATATTTTTAATTTTTTTTAAAGCTATATTTTGTTGGGCTTTTTTTTGCCTTTATTGATAGTACAGCTGAAGAAAGACAGGAAATGTGGGAAGTAGAGAGCGGGGGGAAGACCTGCAGCAAATGATCGAGGCCGGGAGTCGAGCCGGCGACCTCTGCGACGAGGACTATAGCCTCTATAAGTGGGGCGCTTAGACCGCTAGGCCACCAGCACCCCAGGGATGGCATATTAAAGAGATTCCCCTCTGCAAAAGTTTGTATTTCCAGCTGCCCAAAACACTGTTTCCATGCAAAGGAACAGCAAAATGCAACACAAGGTTATAGTTTTCTATTGAATGTGAACAGCCTCTTAAAGCTCCTGTGAGGAACTAGTTGTTTGTGTTGACTTTGGCGCCCCCTGTGGTCAAAGTGATACCCTACACATCTTTTTTAAAAAATTTTAAAGCTATATTTTTGGGCTTTTTTTTTTGCCTTTATTGATAGTACAGCTGAAGAAAGACAGGAAATGTGGGAAGTAGAGAGCGGGGGGAAGACCTGCAGCAAATGATTGAGGCCGGCAGTCGATCCGGCGACCTCTGCAATGAGGACTATAGCCTCTATACGTGGGGCGCTTAGACCGCTAGGCCACCAGCACCCCGGGGATGGCATATTAAAGAGATTCCCCTCTGCAAAAGTTTGCATTTCCAGCTGCCCAAAACACTGTTTCCATGCAAAGGAACAGCAAAATGCAACACAAGGTTATAGTTTTCTATTGAATGTGAACAGCCTCTTAAAGCTCCTGTGAGGAACTAGTTGTTTGAGTTGATTTGGCGCCCCCTGTGGTCAAAGTGATACCCTACACATCTTTGCTGGTTTTGTTCTGGACATGTGTGAGTTGTGTTTTCAGACAAATAAATCTCATCCGCCTTTTGCTTATCAATGAAATCTGCTGAAGAAGAAGAAGAGGAAGAGGCCGTTTATTCAGCATGCTGTGTATTGTCTCATCTGACACCTAACACCTCACTGTGGTAAGATACTTTTAAAACTGAAATATGGATATCCTCTTTCTTCTTTTTCATGGTTTGCTTGTGTAGATCATAAAGAGACATCATGATCACATTTATCTGTCTCATAGTCGGTCAAAATCTCCTCAGAGGAGCTTTAAAGAGGATGACATTACCCCTCCATCTCTCCTCTCCATCACTCTCAGTTTTAAATATTAAAAAGAAGAACTCTCTTTTATAAAACCACCATCAGGAATGTGAGACATTCAGGCTGAAGGGCGACACCTCCTACAGTCCTCTCTGCCTCGGAGGGAGAATTTACCCTCACACGCGCTTACACACACTCTCTCGGGGGTCCTCCTCCCCTCCATATTGCGGCCGTGCCTCTGGCGAGCTGTAAAGCAGCAGGTCTGTGAGTTTTCAGGGTGTGAACGACACAAACTATTGACCGGTGCGGAGCAGCAGCGCCACGGCTAAATTAGCAAGATGGCCCCTCCCAGAGAGCGACATATGTTTTACTGTCTGTCTGAGTCTTCTGCCCCCCCATACACACACACACACACATACACACACACACACACACACACACATGGTCACCCCCCTGCCAACACCTCCTCAGGTCAAACAAATCCCTTTCAAATCTGGGCCTGCAGCCACCACACAGGGGGTAAGGCGGGGTGACTGTGCACGGGGCATGGTGTGTGCATGCACGTGTGTGTGTGTGTGAGTGTGTGTTAGTGTGTGTGCATGGATTCTATGATATCAGTTAAACCCTTATAGATTCATCACCAACAAAACTCTCTTAACTCGTTTGTGTTTGAGTCACCGTGGACTCGTTTGTTTGAAAAACAAGGTTTTAAAATCTTTATTTATCTCAGTTAATTCTTCAAATTCAAGCTCCTGCAAGTCTTTCAACCAAATACAGGAGGAAAGAAGAAAAAGTCAAACATCAAGAAGAGCATTTGTGAGATTTTTAAACACCCTCTTCTTATTTAAGACAGTAAGAGACTCAGAAAACACTCTAAAGCTCAGATTGTGTTGTAAACAGAGACTCAAACATCTCTAACCTTCAGAGTTTCACTGAACTGAAAGGACATTTCAGGATGTTTAGGAGGAAACGTGCCATTTAGCCACTTTGTGATTGTGTGTGTGTGCGTGTGTGTGTGTGTGTGTGTTAATTAGCTGAACTAAGTTAATAATCAGCAGGGAAAAGGAGGGCAACCTGCAGAGCACGGTGACGTGTCCCACATGCTTCTGCAGCCGAAACAGACGCAATAATCCGTCCCTTCTCAGTGTGAGTGCGAATGAATCACACACACACACACACACACACACACACACACACACACACACACACACACACACACACACACACACACACCCCACACACAAATAACATAGATGATAAAACTGTGCTTACAAAATCTATCTCTAATACTGATCATAGTTTCAGACTTTTTACCTTTAAATCCTTAATTAGTAGGTGGAAAATAAAAATTTTAAGACATCTGTAGAGCCTGATAAAATGTTGATTTCCAGTTCACTTCATTGAAACAAAGAGTCAGATTATCTGATAACTTTTGGCCACATAAAGTCGCCTTGTAGCAGCACTTCAGAGCCTGTTTGGGAGCTTTTATTACTGGCCAAATTCCACCAGATCCGTGTCCGGGCTGTCTCCGATCTGTCGCCATAGGTTTCTATTCTAGTTGATGTGTTAACTTCCACTGGATCCAGCTGCGTCTGATCCAGCAGGTCGGAGTCCTCCGGATCAGATACACAAGACTTCTATTCTTCCCGGATGCCGGAGCACGACGCATCAATCTCAACAGAGCAGATGGAGCGGGACAGGAAGTCAGGTTTCACCAAAACAAAATGAAAACATCCAGTTAATTTTCAGAATAAAACACTCTGTGTTATCACCAGATCGTATTTCACTTAACTACAACAACAAACCAAAGTCATGATGAGAGGAGCCAGGCCTGGAGTCAACAGGTCAGAGGTTTTCAGAGGACCAGAAAGACAACATGGATGAGGAGAGGAGGAGGAGGAGAATCCTTGATTCAGTGATTCCTGTGGGGAAACCTCGGTCACATGACTCCAGCTGTCCGGCGGTCCTGCTCCGTGCTGCGTTCTGAAAACGTAACCAGTGGGTGTTGACGGATGAGAGAGCACGGAGCTGGACTACAGCGGATCAGAGACGGACTGGACATGGATCTGGTGGAAGTCCTGTGTCAGGCTCTGTTAGGACTGAACACCCTGCAAGGCTATGAATGCCAAAGACAAAAACAAGCCTCTCTGTCAATTACATTTAAATTCAATTTTCAACTGCTCCTAATGATCATATCACTGACATGCTTTCTGGTGTATATGCATTGAAAATCAAATTGACTCCATGCATAAGAAGCTGAGCAGGCTGAACACACACACACACACACACACACACACAGACACTTCCAGTCCACAGAAAACAAAGAGAAACAGAGCTCAGACCTGAGTGGATTAGCGTCAGATAAACTGTCTTCACAGACTAAATAAAACTGGGGAACTCCCGCTCAGGTTTTCACCGACCCTGAGGAGGATTTTGGGTGGAGTGTGTTGCTTCTTGTACGTTCAGCTGTTTGACTGAATGGACAGAGCGAGCCCGCACACAGGGGGATTGG
>NW_023260220.1:0-27798 GCF_009762535.1 Notolabrus celidotus | reverse complement strand
ATTCCACACTCAAGTAAAAACCTGTCACTCACGTTAGCTTCCTAACCCTTGAACCTCAGAATTCATCAGATACCCTGAACCCAGACTGGGACACTTGACTTCCATCAGATCCGTCTCCAATCCGCTGCGGTCCGGCTCTGATCTCTCTCCTCCGTCAACATCCACCGGCTGTGTTTTCAGGACCTCCGGACAGCTGGAGTCATGTGACCGAGGTTTCCCCGCAGTAATCCCTGAATCAAGGATTCTCCTCCTCCTCCTCCTGTCCTCATCCATGTTGTCTTTCTGGTCCTCTGAAAACCTCTGACCTGTTGACTCCAGGCCTGGCTCCGCTCATCATGACTTTGGTTTGTTGTTGTAGTTAAGTGAAATACGATCTGGTGATAACACAGAGTGTTTTATTCTGAAAATTAACCGGATGTTTTCATTTTGTTTTGGTGAAACCTGACTTCCTGTCCCGCTCCATCTGCTCTGTTGAGATTGATGCGTCGTGCTCCGGCATCCGGCACAAATAGAAGTCTTGTGTATCTGATCCGGAGGACTCAGACCTGCAGGATCAGAGACTCAGCTGGAACGCAACGGAGTGGATCCAGTGGAAGTTAACACATTGACTAGAATAGAAACAGATCAGATCTGGAGCTGTGACAAAGTGGAGATGGACCGGACAAGGATCTAGTGGAATTAGACCTTAAGGAAAGGAAAGATGAGTGAAGGAAATGAGCGTTAAGGGAAAGAAAAGGAAAGCTAAGGAAAGGAAAGGAACTCCAAGGGAAGGAGAGGAAAAAGAAGCTAATGAAAGGAAAGCTGAGGAAAGGAAATGATCACTAAGGGAAGGAAAGGAAATGAGCGCTAAGGAAAGGAAAGGAAAGGAAAGGAAATGAGTGCTAAGGGAAGGATGGGAAATGAGTGCCGGAATGCAACGGAGCGGATCCAGTGGAAGTTAACACATTGACTAGAATAGAAACCAGATCAGGTGCTGAGACGGACCGGACACGGATCTGGTGGAATTTGGCCGTAAGGAAAGGAAAGATGAGTGAAGGAAATGATCGCTAAGGGAAAGAAAAGGAACTCCAAGGGAAGGAGAGGAAAAAGAAAATAAGGAATGGAAAGCTGAGGAAAGGAAATTATCGCTAAGGGAAGGAAAGGTAAGGAAAGGAAATGATCGCTAAGGGAAGGAAAGGAGAGGAAATAAGCGCTAAGGGAATGAAAGGAGAGGCAATGAGCGCTAAGGAAAGGAAACCCAAGGAAAAGAAAGCTGAGGAAAGGAAATGATCACTAAGGAATGGAAAGGAAAGGAAATGGTCGCTAAGGGAAGGAAAGGAGAGGAAATTATCACTAAGGGAATGAAAGGAGAGGAAATGAGCGCTAAGGAAAGGAAACCCAAGGAAAAGAAAGCTAAGGAAAGGAAATGACCGCTAAGGGAAGGAAAGGAAAGGAAAGGAAATGATCGCTGAGGGAAGGAAAGGAAAGGAAATGATCACTAAGGGAAGGAAAGGAAATGATCACTAAGGGAAGGAAAGGAAAGGAAATGATCGCTAAGGAAAGGAAAGGAAAGGAAATGATCACTAAGGGAAGGAAAGGAAAGGAAATGATCACTAAGGGAAGGAAAGGAAAGGAAATGATCGCTAAGGGAAAGAAAGGAAATGAAAAGAAAGCTGAGGAAAGGAAATGATCACTAAGGGAAGGAAAGGAAAGGAAATGATCACTAAGGGAAGGAAAGGAAAGGAAAGGAAAGGAAATGATCGCTAAGGAAAGGAAAGGAAAGGAAATGATCGCTAAGGGAAGGAAAGGAAAGGAAAGCTGAGGGAAAGAAAGGAACGCTAAGGAGAGGAAAGGAAAGGAAATGATCGCTAAGGGAAGGAAAGGAAAGGAAAAGAAAGCTGAGGAAAGGAAATGATCGCTAAGGAAAGGAAAGGAGAGGAAAAGAAAGCTGAGGAAAGGAAATGACCGCTAAGGGAAGGAAAGGAAAGAAAGGAAATGATCGCTAAGGAAAGGAAAGGAAAGGAAATGATCGCTAAGGGAAGGAAAGGAAAGGAAATGATCGCTAAGGGAAGGAAAGGAAAGGAAATGATCGCTAAGGGAAGGAAAGGAGAGGAAAAGAAAGCTGAGGAAAGGAAATGACCGCTAAGGGAAGGAAAGGATATTAGTGCTGGAACGCAACAGAGTGGATCCAGTGGAAGTTAACACATTGACCTATCAGATCGGGTGCTGTGACGGATCTGGTGAAATTTGGCCGTCATTTATCCCGTGTTCCAAAACGATGCACCATGACTTAAAGATCCTCCTCTTAGAGTCCCCTTCTTCCTTGGTTGTGTGTATCATTATTCATGAGTGGACCTGGATTTGATCAATTGTCTCATAGAGGAAGTAAACCGATGAGATTTATGTCCTGCGATATGAAATGATGAATACGACGATGGTTAAAGGTCTCTGAATGAATATTTAGTTTGTCTGGGTGGATGCAGTCGACCTTTTGGATGTCTGAACGTTCTCCTCATCGCTCTTCATGAAATCACTGACTGATGCTTTACTTTGTGCAAACACCGATCTGCAGACGCTTCAGACTCATGACGCGGCGTGATCTCTGCAGCATGCATGTGCGGCGGCGGCGGCGGCGGCGGTCTGCATGTTTGCGTGTTAAATGAGCCCCAAGGCAATGAAAGGAGAGGAAATGAGCGCTAAGGAAAGGAAACCCAAGGAAAAGAAAGCTGAGGAAAGGAAATTATCGCTAAGGGAAGGAAAGGAAAGGAAAGGAAATGATCGCTAAGGGAAGGAAAGGAAAGGAAAGGAAATGATCGCTAAGGGAAGGAAAGGAAAGGAAACAAAAATGATCACTAAGGAATGGAAAGGAAAGGAAATGGTCGCTAAGGGAAGGAAAGGAGAGGAAATGAGCCCTAAGGCAATGAAAGGAGAGGAAATGAGCGCTAAGGAAAGGAAACCCAAGGAAAAGAAAGCTGAGGAAAGGAAATTATCGCTAAGGGAAGGAAAGGAAAGGAAAGGAAATGATCGCTAAGGGAATGAAAGGAGAGGAAATGATTGCTAAGGAAAGGAAAGGAAAGGAAATGATCACTAAGGGAAGGAAAGGAAAGGAAAGGAAAGGAAATGATCGCTAAGGAAAGGAAAGGAAAGGAAATGATCACTAAGGGAAGGAAAGGAAAGGAAATGATCACTAAGGGAAGGAAAGGAAAGGAAAGGAAAGGAAATGATCGCTAAGGGAATGAAAGGAGAGGAAATGATTGCTAAGGAAAGGAAAGGAAAGGAAATGATCGCTAAGGGAAGGAAAGGAAAGGAAAGGAAATGATCGCTAAGGGAAGGAAAGGAAAGGAAACAAAAATGATCACTAAGGAATGGAAAGGAAAGGAAATGGTCGCTAAGGGAAGGAAAGGAGAGGAAATGAGCCCTAAGGCAATGAAAGGAGAGGAAATGAGCGCTAAGGAAAGGAAACCCAAGGAAAAGAAAGCTGAGGAAAGGAAATGATCACTAAGGGAAGGAAAGGAAAGGAAAGGAAATGATCGCTAAGGAAAAGAAAGGAGAGGAAATGAGCCCCAAGGCAATTAAAGGAGAGGAAATGAGCGCTAAGGAAAGGAAACCCAAGGAAAAGAAAGCTGAGGAAAGGAAATGATCACTAAGGGAAGGAAAGGAAAGGAAAGGAAATGATCGCTAAGGGAATGAAAGGAGAGGAAATGAGCCCCAAGGCAATTAAAGGAGAGGAAATGAGCGCTAAGGAAAGGAAACCCAAGGAAAAGAAAGCTGAGGAAAGGAAATTATCGCTAAGGGAAGGAAAGGAAAGGAAAGGAAAGGAAATGATCACTAAGGAATGGAAAGGAAAGGAAATAGTTGCTAAGGGAAGGAAAGGAGAGGAAATGAGCCCTAAGGCAATGAAAGGAGAGGAAATGAGCGCTAAGGAAAGGAAACCCAAGGAAAAGAAAGCTGAGGAAAGGAAATTATCGCTACGGGAAGGAAAGGAAAGGAAAGGAAATGATCGCTAAGGGAAGGAAAGGAAAGGAAAGGAAATGATCGCTAAGGGAATGAAAGGAGAGGAAATGAGCGCTAAGGAAAGGAAACCCAAGGAAAAGAAAGCTGAGGAAAGGAACTGACCGCTAAGGGAAGGAAAGGAAAGGAAAGGAAATGATCGCTAAGGGAACGAAAGGAAAGGAAATGAGCGCTAAGGAAAGGAAAGGAAAGGAAAGGAAATGACTGCTAAGGGAAGGAAAGGAAAGGAAAGGAAATGATCGCTAAGGGAAGGAAAGGAAAGGAAATGATCGCTAAGGAAAGGAAAGGAAATGATCGCTAAGGGAAGGAAAGGATATTAGTGCTGGAACGCAACAGAGTGGATCCAGTGGAAGTTAACACATTGACCTATCAGATCCGGTGCTGTGACGGATCTGGTGAAATTTGGCCGTCATTTATCCCGTGTTCCAAAACGATGCAGCATGCATGTGCGGCGGCGGCGGCGGCGGCGGCGGCGGTCTGCATGTGTGCGTGTTAATACGACAACAAGTGGGATATCGGTTACATCACTTTTATCTAACACAGACACAAGCACCATCTGACACTCTCACGTCTGCTTCCTCCAGCGTCGAGGGACGATTACATAAAGATGAGGCAATTATCTCCTCTGAGACACGTCTGCATCCTAATGTAGACTCGGAGAGAGGCGCTGCTATTGGTCGGACTCGTTGTGTATTCTCTGCAGGTCGTGCAGACGCACCTACAGTCGACTCGGTCCCTCGTTTTTGATTACAGCCCGTTGTATTCGTGGCGGGCTGATTGCTTTCTGAGGCACTCCTCCGTGTGACCGAGAGGCATACCTCAGGGCGTTTCTTGTGGAAACAGAAACTGCAATTTGGTGGGGTTTGCTTCACGATCCTTTTGGCCTCTTGGAACCAGTTTGAGTCATATTGTTGAATCGTGCAAACACATCGGTGTCGGCAGGCTTGCTTTTATTTCCCTCTTTCTGCAGAGCTATGTGGTTTCATTCACCTCGCTGAGATTAGCTCTTTCACCGCCGCCGCCGAGAGATTTATGAGCCTCAGAATGAGATTTTTGTCAGAGCAGGACCCAGACGGAGACTTTTTCTTCTTCTTTTTTGAAATCAGTGTAAAGTATTGTTCCGTGGCAAAAGACTCCACATCGAGGGCACTGCTTTTATCGCTCCCTCTCCGTTTGTTTCAGACATTTCAAGTATTTTGGTGGAGCAGAATGAAGCCTCTCGTTCACTGCATCACCAAGGTCATCGACTTTTCAATCTGACTCCCTCGTCTCATCTATTCAGGGCGCTTCAGTCCTCAAGTCGGAGGATTCAAACTTTTGTTTTCCATGCAGTCAAAAGTGGCAAAAAAGAAGCAGGACAGTTGTGAGACAAAGGGTTCAAGGGGTTGAACGGTGACGTGGCACAAACCGCTCGGCCACCGGGGCGTCTCTATTAATCAGGCTTTGTTATCTCCCTCCCTGAGCCATCGCTGCTCCACCTCTCTATCTCTGCATCTTTTCCATTTTCCTCCAGTGTTTTCACATGCACGCCGTACTCCAGCTATTCCTTTCTCCTCCTCCTCCCGACTGCATAACAAAAACACCCAGTGCTCTTTGTCCTCCAACCTCCAGCTCGCTATACATCCGTGTGCTTTTCACTCTAACTGCATCTCTGCTGTCGTTATCTGCGAGCGGAGGAAATCATTTGTCTTGATGCGGTGTGTGTTCGTCCTCGCTGCATTCCTAAATTTAAATCCCTGCAAGCCCCGCTGCCCCGCTCCACCCTCCTCTATTTAACCGCAATATCCTATACATCACAATGCTCTCTCTCTCTCTCTCTCTCTCCTGCAGTGCCCTGGATAACACCTCCCTGTTCTGTGGGACCCGGCTCTGATCCTCTGCTGCTCTTTCATGTTTCGCCTCTCCGCCCTGATATCTGATTAACCTTCTATTCTGCTGTGAGATCGTTGAGCTCTAATCTGCAGTTTCCTCTCCTCCGCTCGTTTGTTCCCCCATTCCAGAACAGCGGCCTCCACTTCTTCAAACTAGCCATCACTCTCTCTTCACTGGGATCCTGTCTTTCCCTCTCTCTCCTCTCTCTGCCTGTCTCTCACTTTAACTCTTCCTGTCCCATTAAAGTTACTAACCATAGACCTTTCTGGAGTCCCTGAGCTCCCTTGTCTCGTAGGTTCCTCTGGATCTCTACTGTAGATTCCTTTTTTGGGGTCTGTTATTCATCCTTTGTTTCTTTGTTTCTTTCTTTCTTTCTTTCTTTCTTTCTTTCTTTCTTTCTTTCTTTCTCTCTTTCTTTCTCTCTAGCATTCCTTCTTTCATTCCTTCTTTCTCTCTATCATTCTTTCTTTCCTACTGTCCCTCTTACCTTCTTTCATTCCTTTCTGCTTTTTTCTTTCCTTCTTTCTTGCTGTCCCGCCTTCTTTCCTTCCTTCTCACATGCCTTCCTTCTTTCTTTCTTTCTTTCTTTCTTTCTTTCTTTCTTTCTTTCTTTCTTTCTTTCTTTCTTTCTTTCTTTCTTTCTTTCTTTCTTTCTGTCTGTCTGTCTGTCTGTCTGTCTGTCTGTCTGTCTGTCTGTCTGTCTGTCTGTCTGTCTGTCTTTCTTTCTTTCTTTCTTTCTTTCTTTCTTTCTTTCTTTCCTTCCTTCATCCTTTATGTCTCATTTTCTGATCCTGCCATTTCCTTCTGTCATTCCTTCAACATTCCTTCTCCTCTTTTTCTTTCTTCTGGTCTCCCTCTCTTTTCTCTTTTCTTAGACCTTTCTGGAGTCCCTGAGCTCCCTTGTCTCGTAGTTTCCTCTGTTATTCATCCTTTGTTTGTTTCTTTGTTTCTTTGTTTCTCTCTTTCTTTCTCTCTAGTATTCCTTTTTTCATTCCTTCCTTCTTTCTTTCTTTCTTTATTCCATTCTGTCCTTCTTTCTTTCTATCTCTCTATCATTCCTTCTTTCTTGCTGTCCCGTCTTCTTTCCTTCCTTCTTTCCTTCCTTCTTTCTTTCGCTTTTTCATTCCTTTTTCCTTTCATTTGTTCTTTCTTTCCTTCCTTCTTTCTTTCTCTCACTCTTACTTTCTTTCCATGTTTCTTCATCCTTTATGTCTCCTTTTCTCATCCCGTACTTTCCTTCACCCTTTATTCTCCTCTTTTTCTTTCTTCTGGTCTCCCTCTCTTCTCTCTTTTCATAGACCTTTCTGGAGTCCCTGAGCTCCCTTGTCTCGTAGGTTCCTCTGGATCTCTGCTGCTGTGAACGTGCCAGACTCCAGCTGCTACAACTACTACTATCCGTCTCCCCACTATCATCTCTCTCTCTCTATCTTCACCTCCCTCTATCCCTCTCTCCAACACGGTCTCAGCAGATGTGTGTCTAACATGAGTCTGGTCCTGCTGGAGGTTTCTGCCTGTTAAAGGAAGTTTGTCCTTGCCACTGTAACTTGCTAAATGCTGCAAAGTGCTCTGCTCATGGTGGATTAAGAGGAGATCAGACTGAGTCCTGTCTGGAAGATGGGACTGGATCTGATCCACCTCTGTGAGCTGGACCCAGTTTAGTCTTAGTTAGTCTAAGTTGATCTTTCAGATGATGGAGGGAACAAACCGGTGCAGGCCCTGATTAAAGGACTTCAGGGAGGAGGGTTATCATCCAGCCTCCATCCCAGCTCTCCTCCATCAGCAGCGGTGTGACTCATGCATTTCTCTCTCTCTCTCCGGCGTGAGGCTCATATTGAGCAGGACCCGCCCTCTTGACATTTGACAACCAATCAATGACAAATGACTGGCAGTAGCCATTATCACATTTATTGACTCAGGTCCTCAGACCGGATGCAGACTGAAGTCGTCCGTGTCAGAGGAGGACGCTCTGTATGCTAATCCACTACCTCAACCTTTGTGCCCTCGCCTCGCTGTCATTAAATGCTCGGATGGTCCGACATCCTCATCCTGGAATTCATTTTTCAGACTCCGGTGTGTTCGCTGCGAGTCGTGAAGTGAAGGAGAAATATATCAGGAGTAACTGCAGACTGGTTAAACCGCATGTTTCTTTAAGGCTGGAACGTTTCTGCAACACATGAAGTCAGCTTATCGTGGAACAGCAATATTTATGCATCAGTCAGAGTCATTTTTATCCTGAGTGTGTCCTGTTCGGGTTGTCTTAGAGGCTCATTAACTTAGTAAACATGCAAATGTTGGTGTTTGCCTTATTGCACATTAACTGGTAAAGTGAGGTGAATGATCCTGACACAACATGCTGCACATTTACTGACTGAGTGCAAAAAAATCAAAGTTGTAGACAACTTATTTGCAGCGTTGGTTACATCCTTAACCAATAAGAAGAGTGAATGCATATTGAATTTGTCTGCAAGTTTCTCCAGCATCTGGTCCAAATAATAAATAGACAAAGTTTGTTACTTGCTCAAAGGTTACCATCAGACTTAAATGCAAACTCCATAATGTAGCGTGCACAGCCAAGGCAAGGCAAGGCAAGGCAGCTTTATTTGTATAGCGCATTTCATACACGAGGGCAACTCAATGTGCTTTACATTAACACATTAAAAGCATTGGAGACATTCAGACAAGCATAAAAGAACACAATTAAAATGACAAATATGATAAAACAGAAAAGAAAAGGAAAATTAGAAATATATTAAAAATTACATTAAAATTTTAATTTAAAGTGGGTTAAAATAATCTAAGATAGGAAGGCAGAGGTAAATAAAAAAGTCTTAGTCTTTGATTTAAAAGAGGTGAGAGTTGGAGCAGACCTGCAGCTTTCAGGGAGTGTGTTCCAGATATATGGTGCATAATGACTGAACGCTGCTTCACCATGTTTCGTTCTGACTCTAGGAACTGAAAGCAGACCAGTACCTGATGACCTCAGAGGTCGAGGTGGTTCATAAAGTAGTAGCAGATCAGCAATGTATTTTGGGCCTAAACCATTCAGGTCTTTATAAACCATCAGCAGGATTTTAAAGTCTATTCTCTGACAGACAGGAAGCCAGTGTAGAGATCTAAGAACTGGAGTAATGTGGTCTACTTTTTTGGTCCTTGTTAGGACTCGAGCAGCAGCATTCTGTATGAGCTGCAGCCGTCTGATGGACTTTTTAGGGAGTCCTGTAAAGACCCTGTTACAGTAGTCTAGTCTGCTAAAGATAAATGCATGGACAAGTTACAAGAATGCAAGCATAAGCAAGAGCAAGCAAAAAAGCGTCTGCACTCCTCAAGAGCAGGAAGCAAGGTGAACTCCCTGAATGACCTCAATGAGGTGCAAAAAGATCTGCAAGTGAACATCACCCAAGCAGCTCTTGGTTGTATTCACATTTTCTGTGAACGTTGCTTGAATTCAAACCTTTCTTTAGGTCCTTAAACCATTGAGGGTTTCACTCTTCTAATAATGTCCAAATGCAGATAATTAGACAATTTAAACCAACCAATGCAAGGCTGGTACTCTGCAAAAACATCTGCACACTGAGGCGGAGTGTTTTGAGATCATCCTCCTCTTTTGGGGAATGAGTGTTGAACTTTAGAGTCTGTTGCACATGTTTGGAGCATCAACGCTTAATGTTGCAGGAACCTAGAGGACTTGAAGTACCAGAGGTTTAGTAAAACCAGTTTGTCAGAGTGCATCAGTCCAGTACAGTCTAGATCAAATACAGGATGGTGAACGTCTCATAAGGAGATTCCCAGGAGATCAGGTTGAGTTCTTATAGATAGTGCACGTATCTCTATCTTCAGCAGAGCTTTAAGTGCTGCTCCCTCAGTCACTTATTGGCATTTTAATCGTGCAGCTAGTGTCAGTGAATCACCTGGATTATGTCCCAAATGTATAGTTAATAAAGTGAGTATCACACAGACAAAGAACCTCTGCATCTCTGCAGCAACATGATCTTATCCAACATCACACCAGGCTACAGAAACTACGCACAGAATCTTTGGTTACTTTTGGTCCTGCAAGAGGGCACAAGTTTCACAAATACCCCTTTTTGACCAAGACAGTTTCAGCTCAGGGACTCCAGAAAGGTCTATGGTTAGTACCTTTAATGGGACAGGAAGAGTTACAGTGAGAGACAGGCAGAGAGAGGAGAGAGAGGGAAAGACAGGATCCCAGTGTGTCAGTCTAAGTCTATAGCAGCATAACTAAGAGCTGGTCCAAGCCTGATCCAGCTCTAACTATAAGCTTTATCAAAAAGGAAAGTTTGAAGCCTACTCTTACTCATCAACATCAACATATATTGGTCTAAGAGGTCCACAAAACATGTCTTTAAAGTTTATGCTCAAAAAAACACTTTGAAATCAGATTTTGGTCTGCCTGAAAAACCCTCTTCTTCAGTCCTCCTCAGAACAGTCTGTTTCCCTCTGACCACGCCCCCTCAGGAAGTGGATGTGGCCTCGGCTCTCCAGCACGTTGATCTAATGTTTACATGTTGGCTGAATATACACGGCTGCTCAGAGATCACGTTACTTCAACCCTCTGAATCTGATCCAGAATCTGATCCTGACGGAGAGGCGCCTGCAGCAGGACCTTTCTGAAAGATTGGTCACAGATTTAGTGTTTCTTGTTGTTTTATTTATCAGTATGTCGACGTGTGTCTTGGTACACAGCTATGAACATGTAGCTATGCTAACTAGCGCTAGCACATATCCATGATAAATAAAAATCATCCACTAGATCTTCAAATCTGCAGACGTGGGGAGTAAAACCGACCTTTGCCAGAAAGGCAGCGGGACCTTTCTGAAGGATTGGTCACAGATTTAGTGTTTCTTGTTGTTTTATTTGTCAGCATGTAGACGTGTGTCTTGGTACACAGCTACAGCTACGACATGTAGCTATGTGGCTATGCTAATTAGCTCTAGCACTTATCCATGACAAATAAAAATCCTCCACTAGATCTTCAAATCTGCAGACGTGGGGAGTAAAACCGACCTTTGTGTTTATTAAGACAGCCTACAACTAGCATGCCTCCCTCCTAAGCTCCTTGTTAGCACACATGTGTGCAGGGAATGAAAAACAGAGGAGGGGTTGAGTTGGATTTTATACAGTCTATGGGCTGAACAAGCTCCGAGCTCTGACTTCCTGTTACAGACCGGATATTGTTGTTACGTAACAAAAACACTGAAGTCTGAAACGGCTGGTTTCAGCACACATTTACAGAAAGGTGGAGAAATCAGAACAGGGGCAGAATGGATTCTTTTCATTCTCGGGGGGTTTGTAGACAGGGACACAGATTTCAGGTAGAGAACCATTAAAAAGTCGATTTTGCATGATATGTCAACTTTAAAAGTAGAGAGGTGACTGGTAGATGATTCCAAAAATAGAGGGGCCTGATAACTGAAGGTTCTACCTCCCATACTACTTTTAGAGACTTTAGGTACGATGGGCAGGCCTGCATGTTGGGAGCGTAGACTTCTAGAGGGGTAATAGGGCGCTATGAGCTCTTTAAGATACGAGGGTGTCTGATTTTTAAGAGCTTTGTAGGTTAAAAGAAGGATTTTAGATTCTATTCTAGATTTGATGAGGAGCCAGTGTAGAGAAGCTAACACTGGAGAGATGTGCTCTCTCTTCCTAGTTCTAGTCATGCAACAGTTCATGTTTTATCTAACTAAGGTTTATATCCCATTTTTCATGACAAACGTCTGCTTCTCTCTGGCTCCCCGTTGGCTTCGTCTCAGGCCCTTTGGCGTCTCTGTGGGGGGGGCGGGAACAGGGAAGCATCTGTTCACTGCTTGTTTCAGGATGCCCTCGACCCTCCGGGGGCGTCTCTGTGAACCGCTTTCTTTTGGTGTTTGACGAAGTAAAACAAAAACTCAACACAGGACTCGAGTCGGTCTGCAGGGTGTGAATCCTTTATTCTTTGACTCATCCGTCTCACAGTCTAATATCACTCTGTGGGTTTCAGAGGAGTCACAGAGCATGACTCCTCGAAGGTGTGAGTATGAACGTTGAATGAAGACATCCCGTCAGGCTGAAGGGTCGATCAGGAGTCTGTGAACGATCCATGAAGGAAATTTGTGACAGTTTGCGAAATGAATGTTTGCAGAATTAGGATTTGAGAGGACCCCGTATATTGCCACTTTTCTGCTACACCCTCTCCATTACACTCCAAAATCCTGCTGCAAGTTCCACTACATAAGCCAGGGCTCAGCAATATCACAGAGGATAAGAGAATTGAGTTTGTGTGGTGGAGGAGGTGGAGGAGCTGTGGTGGTGGTGGAGGAGGAGGAGAGGGTGAGTGAAGTGCCAGAGAGAGAGAGAGAGAGAGGGAGAGGGGGGAGAAATGGGAAAAGGAAGAGAGATGGTGAGAGAGAGAAAGACAGTCATAAGGGAGAGAGTGTGAGAGTGAAAAAAAAAAGAGATAATTGAATTTTAAAATGCCCTTTTATCGATCCAGCAGCAGAGTGAAACAGCTGCATTCCAATGCGTCAAATCTCACCATTACATCAGCCGTGTTTTCTTCCGGCGAAGACAAGAAAGCGTCAAAAGCTGGAGTCATACACCAAATATATATCAGGTAACAGAGGGGGGAAGATATCAAATCATAGAGCGCTCATTTCCCCTCAGCAGCTGAGGGCGAGGAGGGCGAGGAGAGCGAGGAGGGCAGGGGAGTGAAAACACCACGAGTATGATGGAGTGAGCTTCCTTCTTCGCGCACGTCTGATACGACCGTCGATGAATGAAGTGCATGCAGAGTTCCCAGACATCTTCACATCCTACACCACTTCCTGCAGAGAGAGGAAGTAGGATGTAAACACAGCGACTCGTCAGTCGTCTGATCGGTTGCTAACTCCAGCGAATCGAGCGGGTTGATGGTGTCGGTCTCAGCGTTGTAAGGCACACCGTGCATGTACAGTCATGGCCAAAAGTTTTGAGAATGACACAAATATTACATTTTCACAAAGTCTGCTGTTTCAGTTTTTATAATGGCAATTTGCATATACTCCAGAATGTTATGAGGAGTGATCAGCTCAACTGCAATTAATTGCTAAGTCCCTCTTTGCCTTGAAAATGAACTTAATCATCAAAAACACATTTCCACTGCATTTCAGCCCTGCCACAAAAGGACCAGCTAACATCATTTCAATGACACACAGGTGTCACACACATTAACACAGGTGTGGGTGTTGATGAGGACAAGGCTGGCGATCAATCTGTCATGATTGAGTGACTGGACACTTTAAAAGGAAGATGGTGCATGACACCATTGTTCCTAATCTGTTAGCCATGGTTACCTGCAAGGAAACACGTGCAGCCATCATTGCATTGCACAAAAAGGGCCTAACAGGGAAGTTTATAGCAGCGAGTAAGATTGCACCTCAGTCAACCGTCTATCAAATTATCAAGAACTTCAAGGAGAGAGGTTCAACTGTTGCCAAACAGGCTCCAGGGCGCCCAAGAAAGTCCAGCAAGCGCCAGGACCGTCTCCTGAAGGTGTTACAGCTGCGGGATCGGGCCACCACCAGTGCAGAGCTTGCTCAGGAATGGCAGCAAGCAGGTGTGAGTGCATCTGCACGCACAGTGAGGCCAAGACTTTTGGAGGAAGGCCTGGTGTCAAGGAGGGCAGCAAAGAAGCCACTTCTCTCCAGTAAAAACATCAGGGACAGACTGATATTCTGCAGAAGGTACAGGGACTGGACTGCTGAGGACTGGGGTAAAGTCATTTTCTCTGATGAATCCCCTTTCCCATTGTTTGGGGCATCTGGAGGAAGGCTTGTTCGGAGAAGACGAGGTGAGCGCTACCATCAGTCCTGTCTCTTGCCAACAGTGAAGCATCCTGAGACTATTCATGTGTGGGGTTGCTTTTCGGTCAAGGGAGTGGGCTCTCTCACAATCTTGCCTAAAAACAGCCATGAATAAAGAATGGTACCAGAACGTCCTCCGAGAGCAACTTCTCCCAACCATCCAAGGGCAGTTTGGTGATGAAGAATGCCTTTTCCAGCATGATGGAGCACCTTGCCATAAAGCAAAAGTCATAACAAAATGGCTCGGGGAACAAAACATTAAGATTTTGGGCCCTTTTCCTAGGAAACTCCCCAGATCTTAATCCCATTGAGAACTTGTGGTCAATCCTCAAGAGGCGGGTGGACAATCAAAAACCCACAAAGCATTGATTATGCAAGAATGGACTGCCATCAGTCAGGATTTGGTCCAGAAGTTGATTGACAGCATGCCAGGGAGAATTGCAGAGGTCTTGAAAAAGAAGGGTCAACACTGCAAATATTGACTTATTGCATGAATTCTGTGTAATTCTCAATAAAAGCTTTTGATACTTATGAAATGCTTCTAATTGTATTTCATTATACCATAGAAACATCTGACAAAAACACCTAAAAACCCTGAAGCAGCAGACTTTGTGAAAATGTAATATTTGTGTCATTCTCAAAACTTTTGGCCATGACTGTATGTTCTCTACCCTCCAGCTTTGCAGGTAGAAGCTACAGCTGCATTAATAGAGTGATGTTGGAATGAAAAGTCTGCACAGAGGCGAGCACCCTAAGTCAGCGGTCCCCAACCTATTTTGCACCACAGACCGGTTTCATGAAAGACATAATGTTATGGACTGGCAGGCGGTGGTGGATTTAAAATGAAATTATACACCGAGCATAATCTGCATCTCTGATGGACTTTTCTTTTCTATGTATATTCTTGTTGAAATTCTTGTTCTGTACACCTTCTTGTTTGCTGCTGTAACTCCATGAATTTCCACGTTGTGGGACGAAGAAAGGAGGATCTTATCTTACCTTAATAAACACAAAGTGTCACCAATAATGGAGAATCAGTGGGAACCCTGAGCTTGTTTCTCTGCAATGAGACGGTCCCACCTCGGAGTGATGGAAGACGATGACACATGAAGTGTGTTCCTTATGTCCAGTCGACTCCATAACTTTGTTTTGGTTTAATTTGAGTTGATTTGATTAGGACAATGCACATTAATCAACATTTCAACAGTATGCCTATTGTCATTGCAACAAGTACAACGAAATTGAAAGGTGCAGTCCTCACCAGGTGGTCTTGCGCCAGGTGGGAGAATGGGGGGCCAGGCTCAGTCTCTTCCCAAACCCCTGCTAATGTTTGAAACATGTCAAATGTCCCTCTGTTAACTCGCCGCCCCCACAGCTCCACTTTGGCTTTGAATGCGGCCACTTTATCAGCCAACCTGAGGACAGTCATCATTCTCCCCTGAAGTCAATCAATCAATCAATCAACCTTTATTAGTATGGCGCCAAATCACAACAAACGTTATCTCAAGACGCTTGTACAAACATAGGAGGTCTAGACCAAGCGTGCCGGATACGGCCCTGGTGGTGAGGCTTTCAGCAGTGTGACTGCCCCCTGGTGGCTGGCTGCAGTATAGGTCAAAAAATCCGTCTCCCCCATTCATTTGAATGGGGGAGCAGTCAAACTTTAAAAAATAAATACACGTCGTACGAATGTCTCTCACATCCGTATGCTGTGGTGATATGTAGTTAGTATCTGAGTGTTTTGTGTCCTAGGCCTCTTTTTTCTGAAAAGTTACTTTTTCGTTAGTTATTAGAGTTTAAAAAACGGGGTTTTACTTCCTGTTTCCTTTGATTCACAGCCGCCGTGGAACGAAACTTCAAAGGGCACACAGCGTCTTGTGACGTTACGCTGTAGAGCAGAGCTTATTACAGTGGCTTCACAGGCTCTGACTGCACAATGGCGGCGCCCAGGAGAGGGATTTTTTGGCTTCAGAACTGTACAACGGGAAGAGGCGGAGCAACGCTGTCCATTTTTATTTACAGTCTATGGTCTAGACCACTCTATGTCAAATTATGAACAGAGACCCAACTTCAAGACAGGGTAAGACTCAGTCTGACCCCACCTTAATCCACCATGAGCATTGCACCTTGCAGTATTTAGCTAGTTACAGCGGAGAGGACAAACTTCCTTTAACAGGCAGAAACCTCCAGCAGGACCAGACTCATGTTAGACACACATCTGCTGAGACCGTGTTGGGTCTGGAAAGACGGATAGAGGGGAATAAGAGAGAAAGGGTGAGATGATAGTGATGAGACGAGTAGTAGAAGCTGTTGCCGCTGGTGTCCAGCACATCTAAGGATGCCTACGGCAGCTCAGAGGAACCTACGTGACAAGGGAGCTCAGGAACTCCAGAAAGGTCTATGGTTAGTAACTTTAACGGGACAGGCAGAGTTAAAGTAAGGGATGAAGGGGTTGGGGGGAAGGTGTCACAGTTATCACCTGCCACACCTGCTCAGCCTCTCAGCCCACTACATTTCCACTCCCCTTCGTTTACCTGAACCACACTCTCCTCATTAAGCCAACACAAATCACCTGTTTCTCATTACCTGCTGCCAGTATTTAAGTCCCGGTTTCAGTTCACTCAGTGCCAGATTGTTCTCACTGCAAATGCAAGACTCTCCAGCACTTTTCCTCGGACTGATCTCCCGGTTTCGACCCTGCCTGTCCCCGACCTTCCTTCCTCGTTTCTGCCCTGGTAACTACCTCAGCCTTCTGTCCCCGACCAAGAGATTTGCCTGCTCCTCGTCTGTTTCCAGCCTGATCCTCCACACAGCGAAACCAGCTTCAAGACTGTTACCTGCTGTTTCCTCCGGGCTCCAGTGTGCTGCTTTTGGGTTCACCCTCACACCCGTAACAGAAGGGGGTGAGCTCGGATCCCAGTGTGTCAGTGTGCCAGTTCCCCTGGCAGTCTAAGCCTATAGCAGCATGACAAAACCTGGTCCAAGCCTGATCCAGCTCTAACTATAAAGTGACAGATTAAGTTCATGGAGCAGGGTGAATATGTCACACAAGTAAGCAAGTTCTGCGATCCACTCCTCGTCACTGAATTGTGCCGCCAGAGGGGGGAAAAAATCTCTGCAGTGCATAGTATGTTATATGCATAGTCATATTTTAGAGGCGGTGCACATCAGAGCAGAGCTACGCACACCTTCAGCGTGTGACGCGGTGTAGACTGGATGTAGGAGTCCAACCCAGAGTTACCACTTTGTCCTCTGGAGGTTTAAGAAGAAACCTTCGTATTAAACTCTTTTCATTCTTTCTGTCACTTTGAGTTCCAACACCCAAACACGACGCCACGATGCCTTCCATGAAAGACTCTCCGGGGGGCACGAGGGCAAACATCCACCTCCCGGCGGCCTCTGTCGTCCAGGTTTGTTCAGGCGGAACATTAAGACACATTTTCCCCCTCGCTTCATTCATCGACTTTTAGCTTCAGGAGCGTCTCTGCATGTTAATTTACCCCCCGACAGGAAACCTACCAACCTCACAGCCGAGAGCTACGACTCAGCTCCTGCCTTCCAGGGTGAAAACAAATCTGTGCCAACTTTGAAACTAACTTTAAGCATTTAGTGTGTTGTTTGAATACTTCCTGTTTAAGGAGAGCTGCTCAGCACAGGCTGGTGAGGACGTCCACTCTGCTCTAACAGCACAGGTGACCACGGAGGAGCTTCAATGAAACACGCCTGTGAAGCAGCGCTCGGTAAACCCGGCCCTGGATCAGAAGAGCTCTGGAGAAGAATTACATCAGCCTGTTTCCTGCAGATAAAGACGAGAGAAACAACAGAGGAGCTCCTATAGGAGCGGCTGAGTGAAGACGATGAAGAAAACAGAGGAGGAGGAGAGGAAGATATTCACTGTTTCAATCCGGCTGTCGAGCAAACTTCCAGAATAAGACAAATTGAAACGTGGCTTAGTTTAGGGTTTAGGAGAATAAATCAGCTTCCTGACGTCCGACCAGGAGACAAATGAGAAGCCTCCTGAACAATTTATTACCGCTGGGAAAGATGAATCTGCATTCAGATGATGTTAGTCATATTTCATACTTTCCATCGGGGGTGAAAAAAACACATTTACTAGTTCTGTTTCTAATGTCCCGACTAATGGTGGTGTAACCACGAGGGAGAGCGATGCCTCACGGGCTCAGAGCGGGCGCCCGGTGGCACTTTTTGAATGTTTGCACGACTAAACTGAACGATTCATCAAAAGCACATTAATCACATGAATACTTCATTTTCGGGCACGCTTGTTTATTTGATTTCAGGAGCAAAAAGTTGTATTGATTTTCTCTGCATTGAAATTCAGCTTTGGAGTTGGACACAGTGGTGTGTGTGTGTGTGTGTGTGTGTGTGATTCTGCTCAGTCTGCAGAGCACACACTCTCCAGTCAGACCATGTGGATTAGCTTTTTGTATCCTTAAATGTCCTTTTTTTTATCTCTGTGGTAGCAAAGGAGCTCTCAATCTGTGTGTGTGTGTGTGTGTGTGTGTGTGTTTCTCTCAGTGTGTGTGTGTGTGTGTGTGTGTGTGTCGCTCTTTTTGGATGGGTAAGTGTGAAGTGAGTGAATGTATGATTATCTGTGTGTATGTGTGTAAGTTTGGCCCCTTCTGCTCTGCAGTTCTAGCTGGCTGACCTACAGACAGACAGGGCATCTCTACTGAGAGTCCTGCCTTATGGCCTTTTATGCAACACTGTGTGTGTGTGTGTGTGTGTGAGAGAGAGAGAGAGAGAGAGAGAGAGAGAGAGGACCTGGGTTTGCTCAGTCATGCCAGAGCCGATGTGTGTTTGTCTGTGGATGCATGTTTGTGACTTACATCTTTGTTTACGTGTGCTTTTTGTTTCTCTTTTCCTCATCTACTCAAAAACCCAACATGGATTCATGTTTGATTTGCTCGGCAGTAAAAGCCCCTGCATGCAGACTTTAGCACCTCTCAGGGTGCACTTCTGGCTAAATAAAACAAGCGTGCTTTATTTCAGATTCCATATTTCCTGCCTAACATTTGGCGTCACCATCTGCACGTCTAAATGGACTCAGGCCACTTACAGTTAGTGGCCTCGTTTGTTTTCCCTCCCTGCACAAACGCCCCATCGACGATATCAGCACTGGAGCCGCTCGCTGCCAGTATCTGCACAGTGAGCAGTGAGCGGCCTGCTGCAGGCTGATAGAGCCATCCGACAGTCTCAAGTTCAGTCTGTGCTTCAGATCAAGTGTTCTGCAGAATCAGCTCCAAAACAAGAAGAGAGATATCAGGAGCTGGATGCAACGAGGGGGAATGAGGCTGGGCGATAAGGATATCTGGATAAGGGATTGATGATGATACAGTTTGGACAATTTTACATGAAACGGATGAATGAGAGAGCGGTTGTTGTTGAGGGAGAAGAAGAGAGAGCGGAAGAAGAGAGAAAGGTTGATGTTGAAGGAGAAGAAGAGAGAGCGGTTGTTGATGGAGGAGAAGAAGAGAGAGCGGTTGATGTTGAAGGAGAAGAGAGAGCGGTTGTTGAAGAAGAGAGAGCGGTTGTTGAAGGAGAAGAAGAGAGAGGTTGTTGTTGAAAGAGATGAAGAGAGAGCGGAAAAAGAGAGAGCGGTTGATGTTGAAGGAGAAGAAGAGAGAGCAGTTGTTGATGGAGGAGAAGAAGCTAGAGCGGTTGATGTTGAAGAAGGAGAAGAAGTCAGAGCGGTTGATGTTGAAGGAGAAGAGAGAGCGGTTGTTGAAGAAGAGAGAGCGGTTGATGTTGTTGAAGGAGAAGAAGAGAGAGCGGTTGTTGTTGAAAGGGATGAAGAGAGAGTGGTTGTTGTTGAGGGAGAAGAAGAGAGAGCGGAAGAAGAGAGAGCGGTTGATAGTGAAGGAGAAGAAGAGAGAGCGGTTGTTAATGGAGGAGAAGAAGAGAGAGCGGTTGATGTTGAAGGAGAAGAAGAGAGAGCGGTTGTTGAAGGAGAAGAAGAGAGAGCGGAGGAAGAGAGAGCGATTGTTGTTGAATGAAAAGAAGAGAGAGCGGTTGATGTTGGAAAAGAAGAGAGAGCGGTTGATGTTAAAGGAGAAGAAGAGAGAGCGGTTGATGTTAAAGCAGAAGAAGAGAGAGCGGTTGTTGAAGAAGGAGAATAAGAGAGAGCGGTTGATGTTTAATGAGTAGAAGAGAGAGCGGTTGTTGTTGAAGGAGTAGAAGAGAGAGCGGTTGTTGTTGAAGGAGTAGAAGAGAGAGCGGTTGTTGTTGAAGGAGTAGAAGAGAGAGCGGTTGTTGAAGGAGTAGAAGAGAGAGCGGTTGTTGAAGGAGTAGAAGAGAGAGCGGTTGTTGTTGAAGGAGTAGAAGAGAGAGCGGTTGTTGTTGAAGGAGTAGAAGAGAGAGCGGTTGTTGAAGGAGTAGAAGAGAGCGGTTGTTGTTGAAGGAGAAGAAGAGAGAGCGGTTGTTGTTGAAGGAGTAGAAGAGAGAGCGGTTGTTGTTGAAGGAGTAGAAGAGAGAGTGGTTGTTGATGAAGGAGTAGAAGAGAGAGCGGTTGTTGTTGAAGGAGTAGAAGAGAGAGCGGTTGTTGTTGAAGGAGTAGAAGAGAGAGCGGTTGCTGTTGAAGGAGTAGAAGAGAGAGCGGTTGTTGTTGAAGGAGTAGAAGAGAGAGCGGTTGTTGTTGAAGGAGTAGAAGAGAGCGGTTGTTGAAGAAGGGAGAGCGGTTGTTGTTGAAGGAGTAGAAGAGAGAGCGGTTGTTGTTGAAGGAGTAGAAGAGAGAGCGGTTGTTGTTGAAGGAGTAGAAGAGAGAGCGGTTGTTGTTGAAGGAGTAGAAGAGAGCGGTTGTTGTTGAAGGAGTAGAAGAGAGAGCGGTTGTTGTTGAAGGAGTAGAAGAGAGAGCGGTTGTTGTTGAAGGAGTAGAAGAGAGAGCGGTTGTTGTTGAAGGAGTAGAAGAGAGAGCGGTTGTTGTTGAAGGAGTAGAAGAGAGAGCGGTTGTTGTTGAAGGAGTATAAGAGAGAGCGGTTGTTGTTGAAGGAGTAGAAGAGAGAGCGGTTGTTGAAGGAGTAGAAGAGAGAGCGGTTGTTGTTGAAGGAGTAGAAGAGAGCGGTTGTTGTTGAAGGAGTAGAAGAGAGAGCGGTTGTTGTTGAAGGAGTAGAAGAGAGAGCGGTTGTTGTTGAAGGAGTAGAAGAGAGAGCGGTTGTTGTTGAAGGAGTAGAAGAGAGAGCGGTTGTTGTTGAAGAAGTAGAAGAGAGAGCGGTTGTTGAAGGAGTAGAAGAGAGAGCGGTTGTTGTTGAAGGAGTAGAAGAGAGCGGTTGTTGTTGAAGGAGTAGAAGAGAGAGCGGTTGTTGATGAAGGGAGACACGTCTCGATGAAGGTCTTGGAGCTTCAGGATGTTGTCTGAAAGAGGAGCAGTAATATTGACCTGAAGTAAACAGCTTCAGAGAACTGTTGCCTCTGAAAGAGAGGAAGTTGTTGATATAGATGAATGAGATTAACGCTCTGGTTTTACATTCAGTCCCTCTCCCTTTACAAACTATCCTTAAAGAGACAGAAGAGTGGGTCTGTAGAGTTCCTCCATGATGGCCCATATGTCCTCCCTCCTGAACTGGGAGCCATGCTGGCGTGGTGGATCTGCTGCAGATGTTGCTTCCAGCTTGAAGTCCCTGCCAGCTCTTTGCTCCCCGGTTCTGCTTCCACTGATGTCGGCACACAGTCCCAGCTTCCGGTCTGATCCGGTCTGATCCAGTCTCAGTGGTGTGAAAGTTTTTCCTTTCTTTGAGACTCTACTTTCTCTCTCTTATATTTAAGTTTACTTCTGCTGGGCATTGTTCTTTTCACGTTTAACTTCTTCTGCAGCCATAAACTGATGTACACATTTCCCTCACTCATGCCATCAGCGCCCCCGTGTGGAGTCTTTAAGTACTGACGCAGTGAGGGAAATCTAGCGCCGTGTTAAAATATCGACGATTCAGCCGTAAAGTGCTTCTCAGGTACGGCATCATCTTCTGCAATGTACCCGCTTTGATTCTTCCCAGTAATCTGAGCATCATTAACCATCTTCAAACATTTATATCCTGATAAATAATGAACTCTGTGTTAGTTTCAGAGTCCCTGCTCGAACCCTGAGTCACGTGTCCAGGACTCGGGTTCTGACGCTCTGCTTGCTGTGCAGGTTTAGGACCAAAGAAAAGAACACAGTGAGTAAACCGGGGGTTAAAACTGAAGCTTACATTATAAATGAGTCTCTCCACAGTCGGCCGATCAAAGGGCTTTTTAATCTAAATGTAATTGTACGTGTAAACTCAAACGTCTATAAATGGAAACCTTCTTTGTTGACGCTGGCTGCTGTCGGGTCGGCTTAACTGCAGATTTCAGGCAGTTTTCTTAATTAGGTTTCAGTTAATTGCACACCCACGTACAGCTTATAAGTCAATTATTGGTTAAAGTGATCGTGGGCTATGGAGAGCAGCAACACAACACTTTACTTCACACACACACACACACACACACACACACACACTCCCCTGCCTCTGCTCCACTCTCACACACGCTGCCAAAAAAGATAATTTCCATGGTGCTGAATGTGTAATTGGGTCGCCTCTGTTATAAATATGAGTTTTGAAAAAATGTTAGAGGTGACGTTGAACTGATGAATCTAAAACACAGTGTTTCAAATATCAGTACACAGTTTTATTAGACAAATAAGGTAATCAGGGATATTTATATGAGTCTTTTAATGTTGCATTTTTGAATTTCATGATATGTTTACCAAATTAAAGACAGATAGTTTGGCACTACACCACCAGGCCAGTAGAGGGCAGTAACACAAAGAGGAATGCCATTCATCACAGATGACACCATAGGAGCAGACGGACAGGCAGGTATCATTATGAGCAACACAACAGTTAGCCTGTTAGCATGAAGAGACTCAGCTGGTCTGTTTTAGATGGTGCTATATTTCATCACAGATGGATTCACTGAATCAACATGTGAGAGGAGATAAGCACGAGTAGCAAAGACGTTTCAACACGGCTTTAAAATCCTTTTGAACTCAAAAAGCCGTGATCGCAGAGATCAGCCGGTGTTTTGGTTTAAACAGCGACCCTGTTAACTGAGAGACGACTACTGTTACAAGCTGCTAAATCAAGAGAATCACAGCTTCTTCTTTTGAAAAGTACACACACATACAAAAAAGATAGAAGAAATAAAAACTAATGAAAGAAAGAGAAATCAAGTGAATCACAGATGGGAAAAAACAATGACTGTGAATGTTTTCTGGAAAAATTGAAAAAAAAAAACCACCCAAAAAATTTTGAAAGAATAAAATTAGAATTTTTGTTTTGAAAAAAAAATTTTGAAAAAAATTTTGAAAAAAAAATTTGAAAAAAAATTTGAAAAAAAAAATTGAAAAAAGAAATTTGAAAAAAAAGGAAATCTTGACAAAAAAAATTTGGAAAAAAAATAATTACAAAAAAGTTTACCTGGAGCCTGTCGGAATAATAAATGTTCCTCGTGTTTGAAATTGTGCTCCAAAAGCAGAAAAACATGAAAAAAAGTAAAAATTTGCTCCTGCAGTTAAAAACATGGAAAAAGCAAAGAATGAATCAACACGTGAGAGGAGATAAGCGCGAGTAGCAAAGACGTTTCAACACGGCTTTAAAATCCTTTTGAACTCAAAAAGCCGTGATCGCAGAGATCGGCCGGTGTTTTGGTTTAAACAGCGACCCTGTTAACTGGAGACTCTCAGCCGGATGCATCCCTCATAAACATCTTTAGACCATCATTAAATATCTGATGAGGATATTTTGAAATCTTAATAAAAACTAAACTAGTTTGCATTCCCAGGAACTCCCTCTGTGTTTCAACAGTTGTGTAAACTCCACAAACACTGACACGTTCAGCTGAAGGTCTCCAGTTTACAGGGTCACTTTTAAAAGCGGAACACCGGGAGGAGAGACGCATTCACGGTGGGCTGAGAGAAGACTACTGTTACAAGCTGCTAAATCAAGAGAATCACAGCTTCTTCTTTTGAAAAGTACACACACATACACAAAAGATAGAACAAATCAAAACTAATGAAAGAAAGAGAAATCAAGTGAATCACAGATGTGTGTGATGTTATTGTGGACGGCGGGCGGAACAAAAACACTGTGGTTGATCTACCAATCAGACACGTTCAGCATTGCAGGCCCCGCCCTGGGACCTTTGAAAAGTACTACCCCCCTACGCATGTAGTTCAGGGGTAAAGTTCCTCAGGTTTAGACAGTCAGGATCTGATGGAAGAGGAAGTTTGAAGCATAAATTCAGTTCCAATCAGACCTTTTATAACGATGAATTGTAGGTTTCTGCAGAGGAAACTTTAAACTCTCAGATATCTCTCCCTGTGACGTTAGGAAGGAAATAAAAACACTGACTGAATAAGAAAGATATTATCAGAGTCAGATATTTGACTCTGCCTCTCCTCCATCTTTAGTGGAAGGCCTGTGTATTCATCTATAAGCACGTTAGCGCTCCAGGTAGAAGCACAGATAACCTCACTCTGAACTTCACACAGCCTCCTGATCCCTTTAGTGTATGGCGGCATATCAAACCCAGCATGCAGAGGTGATGGAACGCACCTCGCTGTGTGTGGGTGTCTGTTTGGCCTATAGCCTGATATTATCTCACAGCTGTAGTTGTAGCTCTGCATGCTTTGCTGTTTGCTTTACATGGAGAGAGAGGAGGAGAGAAAAATAAGTGTTTTTCTGCTCCGTCCCTGCAGGCGGGAGGCTCGTCTGATGGGAGAGATTCTGATCTACAACTGAAGCTTAAATGTGTGGGGGGGGGGGGGGGGGGAGGCAAATTCACAGATTATTTCCTCATGTTTGAGGCGATAGATGTGTTTACAAGACGGGGCGAGAGATGGGAGATAAGAGAGGGAGGGAGGAAGGTAACAGAGAGGAGATAATACGGAAGAAGGGATACGTTCGGATTAGTCTGAACGCTTATTCATTCAACCATGGGGACCCAGATCGGAGCTGAATCCTGATGAAGAATTCACAATGTTAATTTGAATTTGACCTCCAGCAGAGTGGACAAGTGTACGTAGGTGGGTGCTAGGCAGCTAAAAGCCTACGTCAGCTCCATCTCTGTGCTTTTTTCTTGCATTAAAATACAGTTTTGCAAGTTTTTCCAAAATGGCAACCATCATCAGGTTTCAGGGCCGTCTCTGTGCTCTCTCATCCATTTTCAGAACACTTTGTATGAAGCACACTCTTGTATTTTGTGACATAGCTGACTTGTAGGACTTGTAGGCAGTGTGATTCCTAGGCTGGTCAGATCGCCTGTTTGCGATCCTGCTACGTTTTCTGCTTGCTTGTGTTATGCACAAACGAATTGAGGCACGTTCCAATCTCCATACCTGATCAGCTGCTGATCTGTGACACCTGTGGGCTGGCTACAAAAGCCTCTGCCAAGCCCCTCCCACTCTCTCTCACACAGCCATCAGCAGCATGGCAGCAGCTATCACTGTTCCCTCTTTGTTGTTTTGTTGGTTTTAATTGTCTGTGATAAATATCTGGTTATAGATTTGACTCCTCTATGTTGCCTCCCCTGAGCCAGGGTCATAACACTTGTCCACAGGGAACTATTATGATTCTGACGTTAAATTGAAGCTAGGGCTGGGCGATAGGCAAGGCAAGGCAAGGCAAGGCAAGGCAAGGCAAGGCAAGGCAAGGCAGGGCAAGGCAAGGCAAGGCAGGGCAAGGCAGGGCAGGGCAAGGCAAGGCAAGGCAGGGCAAGGCAGGGCAAGGCAAGGCAAGGCAAGGCAAGGCAGGGCAAGGCAAGGCAAGGCAAGGCAAGGCAAGGCAAGGCAGGGCAAGGCAAGGCAAGGCAAGGCAAGGCAAGGCAAGGCAAGGCAAGGCAAGGCAGGGCAGGTCAAGGCAGGGCAAGGCAAGGCAAGGCAAGGCAAGGCAAGGCAAGGCAAGGCAGGGCAGGGCAGGGCAAGGCAAGGCAAGGCAAGGCAAGGCAAGGCAGGGCAGGGCAAGGCAGGGCAGGGCAAGGCAGGGCAAGGCAAGGCAAGGCAAGGCAAGGCAAGGCAGGGCAAGGCAAGGCAAGGCAAGGCAAGGCAAGGCAAGGCAAGGCAAGGCAGGGCAGGGCAGGTCAAGGCAGGGCAGGGCAGGTCAAGGCAGGGCAAGGCAAGGCAAGGCAAGGCAAGGCAAGGCAAGGCAAGGCAAGGCAAGGCAAGGCAGGGCAGGGCAGGGCAAGGCAAGGCAAGGCAAGGCAAGGCAAGGCAGGGCAGGGCAGGGCAGGGCAAGGCAGGGCAGGGCAAGGCAGGGCAGGGCAAGGCAAGGCAAGGCAAGGCAAGGCAAGGCAAGGCAAGGCAAGGCAAGGCAGCTTTATTTGTTTAGCGCATTTCATACACAAGGGCAACTCAATGTGCTTTACATGGAAACATTAAAAGCATTGGAGACATTCAGACAAGCATAAAAGAACATAATTAAAATGACAAACATAATAGAACAGAAAAGAAAAGGAAAATTAGAATATATGTACGGCGATTCCAACAATGTATGTTACAATGTATTGTTACAATTTGGAGGAGGTGAGCGTCTGGTGACTCCCCCTTTTGAGACCGCCCCTAGTGGACACTGGAGGAACTGCATTTTTCAGCATTTCCCCATTGGCTCCATTTTTACCTTGGGAAGTATTTATGATTTCTCGTCCTCACTTTGAGAAGATATTCTGTCGTCTGTCGGGTAAAACAAACATACGAAGTGGGAGAGGAACAAAAGGACCCTCCAGGAAAGACTGATTGTGTTCAACATAGGGTTGCAGAGGGGTGGAACATTTTTGGTAAATTTCCATGGGAAGTTAAAGCTGGGGAATTTGGGAAATATTCCAATGAGTGAGTCATGAGTTGACGTAGTGCAAAACACAAACGATGTGCTGAGGACCGGTTTGGAATCAGTCACCATCATATGGTTGTGAATCAGCGGCGCTCGTGCATGTGAGCGGGGGCGTCGTTTTGGAGGAGGGGGAGGGCTTGGACGGAGTCCTGAGGAAATGCTACATTCAAATTCATGCTAGTTTTCTGTGACTACCAACCCTAGCTTTAAAGGCAAAATAACCTGCATGGTGCAACCTCCTCAGATTATCCCATGGTGTGCTAAATTGACCAAACACGAGCTGATTGGATGCAAACACACACACTCCCTCTCTCCCTCCATCTTCCCATTCATCCTCAGTTCTTCATCCATTAAATGTTGCACAAGAAATCTCCTGCACGAGTCCAAATAGGATCATTAAAAGCAAAGAAACACAGTGAAAGTGTTAATCTGTTTCCTGTCTGGGTCCACGCCTCAGTAAACAGGTAAGCTGCCACAGTGCAGGCAGACAGAGAGGTGAACTGGAACAGACACACACACACACTCAGAGAGACTCACACACACACACTCAGAGAGACTCACACACACATGCAGCCTGCCCACGAGAGCAAATGAACACAGTCACTCACACATGAAGAGGCAAACAAACAGCCACAGACACAGTCATCCACTTCACTGACTCACTCCAGCATCCTCTCTCTCTCTAACACACACACACACACACACACGAGGCAGGAGACATCCCCCTCCCTGGGTATTAATCGCCTGGATGTGTGTTTAATTATAAAATCAGAGTCGATTATGAGTGAGAATGATGTGTGACACTCTCAGCTCCATGTGTGTCAGAGTCCTGTGTGCAGCTGTCAGTGTGTCTCACCAACAAATTACTGTTTTGGTAAATCGAGTCAGAGTGATTGTCATATTTAAAGCTCCATTATGAAGCGCCGGCACATCAGCCGAAGAGGCAGACTGTGCTGCAGGCTTTTATGCAAATGACACTGAAAGTAATATCAGCAGAGACAAATACATATTTGAGCTCAAATATATATTGGTATTTCCAATGCGCTCATAAAATGAACGAGGGAACTTTTATCAGGCTTTTATTCCAAGCACTTGAATTTACTGAATTTGGATAAGGGTCATATCGTTTTTCTCTCTGCCTCCAGAGTCCAGCGGGCGAAACTGAGAGAGCAGACTCACCTTTACAGGCGAAGACAGTTCACAACGTTGACTCTCTTTTAAAACTGTAAACATTAAG
>NW_023260219.1:0-28123 GCF_009762535.1 Notolabrus celidotus | reverse complement strand
ATATTTGATTTAATTAAAAGCAGCGGCAAACAGAAAAATCTTCAGCTTTGATTTAAAGGAGCTGAGAGTTGCAGCGGACTTGCAGTTCTCTGGCAATTTATTCCAGATACTTGGTGCATAAAAACTAGTCCTAGTCCTAGTTTAGTCCTAACTCTTGGGACAATAAGCAGACCTGTCCCAGATGACCTCAGAGGTCTGGATGGTTCATAGCGTGTCAAGAGGTCACTAATGTATTTTGGCCCAAAATCATTTAGTGCTTTGTAAACTAACAGTGATATTTTAAAATCAATTCTCTGACAGACCGGTAGCCAGTGTAAAGACCTCAGTACTGGAGTGATGTGGTCCACTTTTTTAGTCCTCGAGCACTATCGTAAACACTATTAAGAGTATAACTTTGCACTGTTGATACCAGGAGCTCTGGAGTTCTTCAGAGTTACAGAATTCTCACTTCAGATGTTCTGAGATTCCAGTCATATACGTTATACTGGAATATCAGAACCTCTGAGATTTAATGGAACGCACCATTATAGAGATCCCACCCAGAATATTTTAACCACCTCCGGTCTAAAAATATGAGGCCAATGAGGAAGTGCTAAAAACTGCAGTTCATCAAGTGTCCATTTGAGGCTGGCTCTGGAAGTACCAGAAACCACATACACACCAATGCAAAAAAGCTGATCTTTACAGCAGAAGTAAACATGTTTACAGCCTGGTTCAAAAAACGAGTGTAGTCTGGATAGCTTGAGTCTTCCAATGAGAGGCACAGCTGACTTGATTGACAGGCGGGAACACTGTAGCTGTTGGCTAGGAGGCTCAAAGCCCGCCTCTTTACGTCACACTCGCTCGACAGCAGTTATGTTGAGTTCAGCATTTCCATTATGGCTGCCGCCGCCGCTGATTAGCCTCAAAACAGCTCTTCAGAAACAGATGTGTGATGTCACGGATACTACAGATACTACACAGTCTATGTGACTGATTCCATTACACAGTAGAAGATTAAGTTGCTCATAAACACTATTAAAAGTAAGGCGTTTTCACTGTTAATAATAATAATAATACCTAAGTTTTATATAGCGCTTTTAAATAACTCAAAGACGCTTTACAAATAAATAAATAAATACAAATAAAGACATACAAGACAAGCAGACGACAAGGGAAGAGGTGGAATAATTAATGTGTGGGGAATGCCTGTTTGAAAAGGTAAGTTTTTAACTGTTTCTTAAATGAATGGAGTGAGTCAGAAGCACGGATGTGTGGGGGGAGAGAGTTCCAGAGGGTGGGGGCGGCTATGGCAAAGGCCCGGTCCCCCAAGGTACGGTGCTTGGATTTAGTGATGGGAGTGAGGAGGTTGGAGTCAGAGGATCGGAGACGGCGGGAGGGGTGGTAGTACCGGAGAAGGTCAGTGAGGTATGGGGGGGGCCAGGTTATTGAGGGATTTGTACGTGGTGAGCAGGATCTTGAAATGGATGCGCTGTTTTACGGGGAGCCAGTGGAGCTGTTGAAGGACAGGGGTGATGTGGTCTCTGGAGCGGGAGTAGGTGAGTAGCCGGGCAGCAGAGTTCTGTACGTATTGTAGTTTTTGTAGATGGGAGGAGGGAAGACCATACAGGAGGCTATTGCAGTAGTCGAGTCGTGAGGATATAAAAGCATGAATTAGGGTTTCAGCAGCGGATTTGGAGATTTTGATACCAGGAGCTCTGGGTTACTGAAGTTCTTCAGAGTTCTGGAATTCCCACTTCAAGGTGCATTCCCGATGATGTATCTGACTTGGCTCTTAGGACCTCTGAGATTGAATGGAACACACCAGTACAGAGATCCCACCCGGACTATTTTAACCCACCACACAGCTTTGGTTTCAGAGAGTTAAAGAGTTCCTTACAGAACAGACTTTATCAAAAGTGATGAAAAGTGCACAGACGCAATAAAAAGAAACACAGTGAGCCTCTGGGGAGGAAACCTAAGAGTAATACTTTCTTATTTTGGTGGGGAAAGTCAAGCTGTGGAAACCTTCACCCTGCTTAAAGTCAAAACTTGCCAAATACTGACGTCTTTTTAAACACCTTAGTGGCACAGGTAACCCCAAGTGTCTGCATGAGGTGCTTCAAGCTTTCCGCTGACTCAAATGTGACTCCAGCTGCACCTAAATGTAAGATCCACAGAGAAACTAAAGGAGTGTAGAAGTGTGAAGACAGTTTGGTCGGTCAAAATGTCTCATGCCAAACAGAAAGTGAAGTTGGGAGTCGTTGCTTAAACCTTTCCATGAGACTTCACCTTCCTCCCTGGCTGTAAAGGAATAAAGAGGATGCAGCTTTGTGTGTCTGAATGAGCTGTACATGTGTGTGACAGAGTGTAAAATGAGAACATGTTGGGAGGTGGAGACGTGATGGAGAGACCGGTCTCAGCGATCAGGATGGATGTGCAGCGGAGCGGGGTTATGATGAGCTCAGGCTGAGGAGCTGGAAGTGGTGAAAGCAGAGAAGAAGTAGGTGGAGTTAGAGTATCCTGGCATCATTCTGATTGGCTGATAGGGGTTGTGAGAAAAGCTGGTTGGTTTCAGCTGATTCTGGAGACGAGGAAGGGAGGGAGGGAGAGAGAGGGAGAGAGAGAGAGAGAGAGAGAGAGAGAGAAAGAGAGAAATGCATGAGCCTCCTGATATAACTTTTTACGACGCTTCATTTATTTGACACGCTGTCTGACGTGTGAGTGAAAGGTGTAGATGGAGGTGGTTTATAAAACTTGTCATCCATCCGGAGCATGCTGACACCTGAAGAACGACAGGAGAGAAGGAAGCAGTGTTTGTTATTTTCAAGGGAAACTTCTGGCTGCTCCAGATCAGTTGATGTCATGTTGCTCCTGTCTTTATATTTCTGGGGCTGCATCAGGAACCTTTTCTATATTTAAAACAAATGCTTCATGCATCTGGTGGAGGGAAAGCAAAGGTCAGGACCTTGTGTCTATCCTTGAATTCATAAATAGCAGAAAGGAAATGTGCAGTCTGCTGTTTCTTGTTTGCAATTCTCTTCCTGATTGACAGTGGACTCAAAAAGAACTTTAAGAAGAGAAACAAAGGAGGGATTGTGGTTGCAGGGTGAAGGTGGAGTGTGTAAACCACAGGGAAGCTTGTTGGTTACTGAACAAAAACAGAGGATCAGAGTGTTTCAGAGGTTACTGCAGGGTTTAGAGTTCACTCCTGTTAGGAGGACAGCCGGGGATTATACGTACGAGCACTAGTTGAAAGGTGCAAAGATGAGTTTAGTTCAGATTTAAAGGTCTGGAGAGACCCTGATTATCTGATGTCAGCAGAGAAAAGGACCAATAAGAGAAAGAGCTG
This sequence comes from Notolabrus celidotus, assembly GCF_009762535.1. Classification (NCBI taxonomy): domain Eukaryota; kingdom Metazoa; phylum Chordata; class Actinopteri; order Labriformes; family Labridae; genus Notolabrus; species Notolabrus celidotus. Next base: position 24,792 of record NW_023260219.1, on the reverse strand, counting down.
TAGCATGCTGACTTCTATCAGCTTGAAGATAAGATCAGATCTTGACTAACTTCTATGTGAACAGCAAAAAAAAAAACCGTTATCTTCAGACTCTTTCCAAACAGAGCCGGTCTAGACCGTACTCTATGTTCTATTATTAACAAAGACCCCAACATCAAGACAGGATCAGATCCAGTCCCATCTTACGGACAGGACTCAGTCTGATCTCATCTTAATCCACCATGAGCAGAGCACTTTGCAGCATTTAGCAAGTTACAGTGGCAAGGACAAACTTCCTTTAACAGGCAGAAACCTCCAGCAGGACCAGACTCATGTTAGACACACATCTGCTGAGACCGTGTTGGAGAGAGGGATAGAGGGAGGTGAAGAGAGAGAGAGAGAGATGATAGTGGGGAGACGGATAGTAGTAGTTGTATCAGCTGGAGTCTGGCACGTCCACAGCAGCAGAGATCCAGAGCAACCTACGAGACAAGGGAGCTCAAGGGCTCCAGAAAGGTCTATGGTTAGTAACTTTAATGGGACAGGAAGAGTTAGAGTAAGTGATGAGGGGGGTTGGGGTTTGAGATAGGATCCCAGTGTGTCAGTGCGCCAGTTCCCCCGACAGTCTAAGCCTATAGCAGCATAACTAAGACCTGGTCCAAGCCTGATCCAGCTCTAACTATAAGGAATCTATGGCAGAGATCCAGAGGAACCTACGAGACAAGGGAGCACAGGGACTCCAGAAAGGTCTATGGTTAGTAACTTTAATGGGACAGGAAGAGTTAAAGTGAGAGACAGGCAGAGAGAGGAGAGAGAGGGAAAGACAGGATCTCAGTGTGTCAGTCTAAGCCTATAGCAGCATAACTAAGACCTGGTCCAAGCCTGATCCAGCTCTAACTATAAGGAATCTATGGCAGAGATCCAGAGGAACCTACGAGACAAGGGAGCTCAGGGACTCCAGAAAGGTCTATGGTTAGTAACTTTAATGGGACAGGAAGAGTTAAAGTAAGAGACAGGCAGAGAGAGGAGAGAGAGGGAAAGGCAGGATCCCAGTGTGTCAGTCTAAGCCTATAGCAGCATAACTAAGACCTGGTCCAAGCCTGATCCAGCTCTAACTATAAGCTTTATCAAAAAGGAAAGTTTGAAGCCTACTCTTAAAAGTAGAGAGGGTGTCTGCCTCCCGGACCCTGACTGGTAGATGATTCCAAAGGAGAGGGGCCTGATAACTGAAGGCTCGACCTCCCATACTACTTTTAGAGACTTCAGGTACGATTAGCAGGCCTGCATGTTGGGAGCGTAGTGTTCTAGAGGGGTAATAGGGCACCATGAGGTCTTTAAGATACAAAGGTGTTTGACCATTGAGAGCTTTGCAGGTCAGAAGAAGGATTTTAAATTATATTCTAGAGTTCTAAGTATTGACCTGCCTCACACTGAAGTGCAGCTGCTGATGGGTAAACCAGAGAGCATCACAAAGATATCTGAAAATGGTATATGTACGCCCAATTTCGCCCAATTTCAACAAAGATGTCTTTACAAAAATGTAATTTAACTCACCAATCAAAGAACTCACACTCTAGAATATAAGGCGCCTTGATTTGGGAGTTTATGGAAAATTCAAAATGATCTGTAATGAAATATAAATAAACAAGCAATCAGGAGACAGTGGCGTTGGCAGGTTTGCAGTGTAATTTTCTTTATCTCTGTTTTAAGTTAATTTTCTGTCACCTCAGCGCCTTCAGTCACGCTCCCCAGCTCCACACCTGTCAGGATGACGAATTAGCATGGCAATAAATCAATACATAAACACCCGTACCCTGTCACCGCCTTCAGCTCGTCAAAGCTGTCCCCTATGCGTCAGTCACAAACAGACAGGTCATTTGTTTCCTGCCTCTTCCCATCAGTCCCGAGGTTTTCATGCATCTCTGGAGTCTGTGAGTGAACATGTAACGATTGGAGGAGGAAAACTGGATGAATTGTTCAGCGCTCTCATTTATTCTTCACGCCGCCTCCTCATTCATCTGATCTCCCTTCCTGTCCCTCCTTATCTCTTTCTCTCCGCGCTCTCTCTGCCTTTTCTTTTGGTTTCCACATCTTCTCAATTCATCTCCAACCTTTCCAATCCTCCCCCCCCCCCTCTCCTCAATCCTGCCTTTCTTGTCCTTTTTCATTTGATTCATTCCTTTACAATCCTCACCTCACCTTTCCTCCACTTTCCTCCGCGTCTCTTCCTTTTCAATCACTCCCCCCCGCTCCTCCCCCTTCCTCTTAATTACTTTTCTCTTCCCTCCTCTCCTGCCCTGCACGGCCTCTCAGATTTCCTCCTTTAGATTCCCACTCCTCTTCCCCTACCTGTGAATTATTCTCCTCTTCTTTCCATTACAATGTCCTTCCTCCACATTCATCCATGTCCGCTCTCCCTCTTCCCTGTCAGGGACACATCACCTGATCATCAGCTGAGTCCTCTCATGAATCATTTTGTCAGTGTCACCAGATCTACTTAATACAGATTACCTTCATTCATAATCTGCCCTCGGTGTGTCAGTGTGGGGTGTGGAAAACACGCCTGAGTGCATGTGTTGGTTATTAAACAGAGGGAGAACAATTCTACAGAAACAGACACAGTTTAAATCTCTTTGAGGATTGGATAAAACAGTACAAATGCTCATATTACAGTCACACTTCAAATAAAGGCCTACCCCAATTAAAGGCAGGGTCCCTTTTAAAAGCCTGGTGTGGCCCGTCTCAATTAGAAGCCTGTATACATTAACTGTTTCAACTAAAAGTGCAACAAAGCTCCTGATTTAGATTTTTACACACTGAAACGCCACACGCCACATTTACTGGTCACCAAAGAGACACAAAAAACAAAAGTAGGACTTGAATGCTGTGCAAGAAAAGCAGCAGGTGGACCCTCTTCTGTTGATTTTTAAGACAATGAGAGGAAACGATGGACAAAATGCAAAACCTCCTATCTGCATAATTTTCTGATTTGCGCATTTCACTTTAAAGCTGGGGTTGGCAGTCTCGGAAAACTAGCAGGAAATTTCCTCATGACTCCGTCTAACCCCTCCCCTCCTCCCTCAGAGCTCCTCCAAAACGCCCCCGCCCTCGTGCATGTGAGCGGCACTCACATGCATGAGGGCCGCTGACTTGCGACCATATGATGGTGACTGATTCAAAACCGGTCCACAAACACAAACAAACATGGCTGCTGTTAGTACTTACAACTGTCATTCTAGCATTATCCAGTTGTACTGGTGACACGATATCAGGAGAAAAGTTATAACACATATATAATACTGTAACAGCTCTACTGTTGTTAAACCTGTTCAGTGTAGATGTTCTTAATTCCTACAGTGTTGACAGTCAGTGAAGGCATCAGGAGAGGTGTAGAGTGTGTGAGCGGGAGAGAGGAGAGACAAGAGGAGAAGTTCTTCATTCATTCAAACATTGATTGTTGCTTTGTTGGTTGGCGTGGTAACGGCCGGCAGTGACCGGTTATTAAAGATCAACGTGTTCACCAATCGGCTCGTCATCACTACAGAGTCTGGACGGACGCTACAGTACATCTACATTTCTGTAGGACTTACTAAATGTCATTCATTCTTCTGCTTGTCAGAGCCCCCGTGGTGAGAGCTTTTTAGACTCTGATCCGGACTACGGTCCTGAGCAAAGCCCCTTATCGGGTCAGAGGGGACAGGCCTGAGGTCAAGCGAGAGGGGCAGTCAGTAGAGTCAGGGAAGCAGCGGCAGGAGACGGGGACTCAGAGTGCACGCTGGGGAAATGTACGCGCAGGAGGAGGGCAGAACGACAGGACGGGATTTGAATGGTTTAAAATTTTGGCACCCAAAAAACGGTGATTGGTTGGTGTTTTCCCAGGTTTACTCCGGCTGTAGATAGCAGCTTTTCTTCGCTCTTTCTTAAGAACACATTATGTATTGATTACCATCAGGACATAAAGATCATTTTAACCAGTATAACAAAAAGTGTATCTAAATCTGACGACCAACCCCAGCTTTAAATGATGAGAACAAGGAAGGCTGCACATTTTCAGTCCGTCTCCAAGGTAATCCCGCTCTTCATTGTGACAGAAAAGTCACCTGACCAAAACCTACAATCACATTTGCTGGGAATATGTTGAGGCACAACACCTCCTATCTGCAAATGTAAAATTTTCAGATAGGAGGTTTTGCGCTTTGGCTATAACTGAACTTGAAATTGCATCCGAGAAAGATGGTGAAAGCAGACTGTGGCTAGGTGAAAGGAGGAGTTAACAATCAGCTGTGTATGTGCAAGTAACGGCCAAATTCTACCAGATTCGTTACTGGTCTGTCTCCGATCTGTCACATCACCGGATCCGGTTTCTATTCTATTCTATGTGTTAACTTCCACTGGATCCACTCCGTTGCTTTCCAGCTGCGTCTCTGATCTGGCAGGTTGGAGCCCACCGGATCAGATAAGCAAGACTTCTATTTTTGCCAATCTCAACAGAGCAGATGGAGCGGGGACAGGAAGTCAGGTTTCACCAAAACAAAATGAAAACATCCGGTTAATTTTCAGAATAAAACACTCTGTGTTATCACCAGATCGTATTTCACTTAACTACAACAACAAACCAAAGTCATGATGAGCGGAGCCAGGCCTGGAGTCAACAGGTCAGAGGTTTTCAGAGGACCAGAAAGGCAACATTGATGAGGAGAGGAGGAGGAGGAGAATCCTTGATTCAGTTATTACTGTGGGAAAACCTCGGTCACATGACTTCAGCTGATTGGCAGTCCTGCTCCTCGTAACAGAGTGACAGAGGAGGACTTTACAGCTTGTGCTGGCGTTAAAAATGGACATAAAGGCTGAGACAACAACAACAACAGAAAGCTTATCTTTGTTGTGCAAAAGTGTGATTCAGCAATAATTAAAAGCATGCCTCCTATCGAGGCTTGCACCAAATAAAGGCAGGGTGAGTTTACAGACTGAAACGAATAAAAGCTCAAGCTACTATTAGAAGTTTTACGGTGCGTTGATGTTGCAGGTCTCATGAAGCACCCATTCACTTCTTACCACTTGCTCTATGAGGGGTGAGGTGTGTACAGATCAATATAGTGAGCTAAGCACAGTTTAAAAAAGGCTTTTTTGGTATTTTACTTCCACACATCCATGGTATGTTCTTGATTCATGACCATGTGTTATGCCCCACCTTGCATTTCTCATCATAAGACACATCAGGTCCACTACAGGGCACAAATGCTCTCACTTAACATTTGACCAGCTCCACAAATTGACAAACTCTTAATATAATGGACTGGTGGTGAGTAAATTCAGGAACAGTTCATGTTTGAACCATCTAATCCAGAGTCAGAGGAGGAAGCTGCGTGTAAATTATTCATCTCAACTGCTCATTAAATGCTTAGCTGTCTATTCCGAAGTTATCAGTTAGCATACTCAAGCGACGTTAGATGAGAAAGCAATAAATGCAATGAAACTTTTACTTTCCTTCAACGTCACTGTCCCTGAGGGGAAATTTGTTCTGAACATACAAGCTTCCTGTACCTATAGTTGGCCAACAGATGATCCTAATGCTGGAGGTAAACAGACAATACACATCTGATTTAAAACCAGCTTAAAGAAAGTTTAAAGACACTTAAATTAAAATACAGTGCCTCAAATTGTTACTTTTTTGTACAGTGTTTAACTGCATACCATTATGCACATAACACCCCAAATAACACAGTAAGACGGGTATTGATCTGAGTTTCCTGTGGCTTTACAAAGCCGATAATGACATCAATGCAGAGACATGATTTCACTTGTTCGACAGCTCTGCTCCGCTCTCAGTGGAGTTGATTCACTGCGTCTCACGTCCACACATCCTGGCTGATTGCCCAAATTATCAAGATTTGTTACCTCTTAATCTTCAGAAAAAAAGTCTGTGTGGAAGCAAGGAATCAATTTGCAGATGCCCGAATGAGTCGGACAGTTTTTTATCGACCCGGAGGCAGGTAGAGCAGTAATTTTCAACCTTTCCTCAGTCGAACGACAGTCCCACCTGGACGGATTAATCCACAGCAGACCAGACGGGTGATGAACTCTAAATGTCACCAAGATCCATTAATGAACCTGATGTTTTAGCATACCAGTACTTAATCCCTGCTGCTGATTATTGTTAGTCTAGCAGTGTGTCCAGACCCCTGGAGGAAAAGAACAGAGCTGCTACCGACTCTTTGGAGCCTCTGTAACACGCTCATGTCGGCTGTTTGAAGGAGACAAATTCACAAAGGTTCTGCACAGCTTTTGCAGCCACCTAGCTTGTTAAAGGAACATAAAGGATCCTAAAGATTACCTGCTAAAGTTGCAATGCACACCTAATGTACCCTCAAGCAAATTACTTAGAGTGCTCCAGTGCTGTTAGCATTTAAATCAGGTTATATTCAATATCCAAACCCCTCCTCCATGCAAATGAGCCTAATAGCCAAACACATTGAGAGAGAGAGAGGTATTAGCATCTTCAGATAACTGCAGGAGGAAGAGGTTATCCAGTTAGTGTGCATGTGAGCTGCATTCAGAGGTTTTATAACGTACCTTCCTCTGCTGGTTCAGTGTGTATTTTCTGGATTCACCTCACATCGTAAACGTGGAAGAAGAAGAGTGTAATAAATCTGCATCTGTTTGTATCATCATTGTATTCATTGGAGAATTGTAGCTTGTGGTTTTCTTCCTAGCTGGTTTGTTTCTCATGCTTCTTGGTATGTTATCGTCACCAATTCAATCAAACAATCTTTATTTGTGTAGCGCCAAATCACAACAATGTTCTCCTCAGACGCTTTCCAAACAGAGCCGGTCTAGGCCGTACTCTATGTTCTATTATTAACAAAGACCCAACATCAAGACCGGATCAGATCCAGTCCCATCTTACAGACAGGACTCAGTCTGATCTCATCTTAATCCACCATGAGCAGAGCACTTTGCAGCATTTAGCAAGTTACAGTGGCAAGGACAAACTTCCTTTAACAGGCAGAAACCTCCAGCAGGACCAGACTCATGTTAGACACACATCTGCTGAGACCGAGTTGGAGAGAGGGATAGAGGGAGATGAAGAGAGAGAGAGAGAGAGAGAGAGAGAGAGAGAGAGAGAGAGAGAGAGAGAGAGAGATATGATAGTGGGGAGACGGATAGTAGTAGTTGTAGCAGCTGGAGTCTGAAACGTCCACAGCAGCAGAGATCCAGAGGAACCTACGAGACAAGGGAGAGGGAGAGGAGAAGAAAGAAAAAGAGTAGAATAAATGGTGAAGGAATGACAGAAGGAAAGGATGGGATAAGAAAAGGAGGCATAAAGGATGAAGAAACATGGAAGGAAGGAAGAAAGAAAGAAGACAAGAGAGAGAAAGAAAGAAAGAAGAAATGAAAGAAAGGAAGGAGTAAAGAGAAAGAAGGAATGAAAGATAGAAAGATGAAAAGAAAGAAAGAAAGAAAGAGAGAGGGATTGAGGGAGATGAAGAGAGAGATGATAGTGGAGAGACGGATAGTAGTAGTTGTATCAGCTGGAGTCTGGCACGTCCACAGCAGCAGAGATCCAGAGGAACCTACGAGACAAGGGAGTTCAGGGACTCCAGGAAGGTCTATGGTTGGTAACTTGTCAATCAGCAGAATATCATTGAACCACTGGCTGGATTAAAGACTGCATGTTGTCTTTAGTGATGGTACCCTTTGGTTCTGAAGAGGCATAATTAAACTCAATGACAGCTTTCACCATATTGGAAATGCTTACCTAACTTTCAATGAACCTAGAAACAGACAAAGAGTTGGAGCTGAGCAAACGGCTACAACGCACCCACCCATCAGTCTGTTAACTCAACCATGGTGTCTCTTGTTAAAAAATACTCACTTTATACAGTTTACTAACTTCCTTTTGCAAATCCAAGCGCAAATATAAAAGGAGTACATTTCGCCAATATGATTCCACTTATTAGTCTCGTTTTGAAGCTCCAAGTTTTTCATTATAGCCGGTGCCGTGTTGGTTTTTTGAAGCCAAAGGTGGTGATTTTTGGATGAGAGTGTTAGGATGGTGTTTCAGAGGCGTGCAGTGTTTTGGACTGTTTAGTAATTAAAGTTTGCTCACAGCTGATTCATAAGCTGGTTGATTTGATAGTAGACAACAGTTTCCTGACAATATGTGGTGGTAGCTGATCAGAGCTGTTTGTTATCGGACTGAAAGAGCTGAGAACATCTGCAAGGAAGGAAGTTCAGCGTACTCAGACTAGCTTACAGACATCTTGGAAGAATGAGCGAGCCGCACTGAAAGAAACTTGAAGAAACAAGCTTTTCAGATCCATTCACTTTGGGAAAGATCCAGCCATGATACTGACTCTGATGTGCTGGCTCCCACAAAGAAATCAAAGCACTGGGAACACTAAACAAGCTAACAAATGATCTTTTAGTCATTAACAGTATGAAGAGCACACAGCTGGAAGATCATCTATTGAATAAACCTCAAAGCAAACCTGATCAATTCCTGATATTTGACGTCGCCCAATCTGTTCCTGAGCGCTGTTTTGAAGCCAATCGACGGCGGCAGCCATATTGGAAATGCAGGACTCAAGCAGGCAGATTGTGATGTAAAGGGGCGGAGTTTGAGCCTCCTAGCCAGCAGCTATGTGTTCCTGACCAGGAGTCAAGTCAGTCATGTCCTTATTTGGGCAAAAACTGGTAATCTTAATATCTTCTGAACCGTCACGTTAGAAAAAAATTCACCCCCCGTACAGTGTGTGCCGATAGAGAGATTAGCTTCGTAGAGCCAAGCTGTTTTTTGAACCAGGCTGTAAACATGTTTATTAATGCTGCAAAGATCGTCTTTTTCCCATTCATGTCTATGTGGTTTCCTGTGTTTCTGCAGCCAGCCTCAAGCGGATTCTCGATGTATTGCAGTTTATAACACTTCTGCATGGGCTTCATCGTTTGAGACCGGAGGTCGCCGCTTGGTCACGCCACACGTCACTGGGTGATCTGCACGCTGATTGGCTATCATGATGCGATAGATTGGTTGGAGTTCAGATATTTCAATTCTTGCAAATTGTCTGCTTCATGCACGCGAATCACGCCGCCAGACTACTACTCGTGTCCATTCGCGTCTTTACATTGACTTTACATGTAATTCATTTGGGGAGTACACCCCATCATGTCTACAGCAAAGTTGAACGTTTTAACACTGGATTGCATGAGAATTCACTCACTCTTGGATTCTGCCTCAAGTGGCCACTCACAGAACTGCAGTTTTTGATGATTTCACATCATCCTCACATTTTAGTCCTGAAGGACGTGGCTTGTTAAGAGCAAAATAAACCAAAACATCAACCTGATCATTCAAACTTCACTGAATATTGCATCAAGTGGTCCAAAACTTCTCAACACCTTTTGATGAAGACTAAAAAAAAACAAAAGTTCCCTCACTTACATCAGAGGTAAACTTCTTTAAAAACACGAGATGATGCATATCCTGAAGTCTGTGATGTCTATGTGATGTGATAAATAACAGCGGTCCCACACAGATGGAGTTTGGTTAGTTTTAAGAGTTGGGATGGTGGGTGGGTTCGCCGTCACATCATGATAAGTAAAGCTGAGCAGATGGTGGTTCTCTGGGTGTTTCTCTGAATCCTGAACCAACCGGTCTGACAGCTGGAAACCAGAAGGAAAGAGAGGGGGGTCTAGCTGAGAAATACCACACACTGAGGGGATTTACTGCTAAGACGAAGCCCACGGTGCTTCTTTGACCTTCATTTCCATCTCCACATCTCACGACGCGGCAGACTTCACTCCGAGGAACTCTGATGGATCTCAACGAGCCCTGAAGCTCCAAACTAATGGGACTTATTATGTAAATGTGTGAACTCTCTGCAGAAGGTGACACAGTTTGAAACGAGCTGTGATGACCACATTATGAACATTCATTAACAAACAGACACTCAGACGCTGGGTGAAGATTTAAGGTTTGATAGTCGTTAGAGTTGTAGTTTCTCCAGCAACATGTTCAGACTTCAGTTTGCAGAAACTGGAACTACTTCAGTGTTTTCCAGATTTAAACTCTCTGACAAAGTTATACCAGAAAGCAGCATTTAAATCCTGGTACGTCCTTCCTCATTATTAACTCTAGATGTAAAGGGAGTGTGTGAGGGATGCAAAGTAATGTCCACACACTGTTTAACTGACTGATTCAGCGTTTGGTGACTGCACTGTCCGTGCAAGGTCACAACAGGCCTGCAGGGAGGAAATATTTATAGAAACCTCCCTCTGGGTCTTTAGATAGCACACCTTTATAAATATTGTGTGGGACAGCAGGTACCGGCTCCAGCAAAGGGACTTTCAACAGCTTTTAAAGCAGAGAGGTAGAGCCAGGTGGCATGGAGGGCGATGAAACAGTGACCTGTACTGATTAATGAGGAGACAATCCTCTTTGGGGCTTCAGTCATAATTACTCAGCGTTAAAACACATTTACATTCAAAGCTTCATGACTCAATGTCTCAATGGGAAGTTTGACGTTTAGACTTTTGCAGATCAGCTAAATCTCTCTGTGTTGAAATATTCAGGTCTGCACACTGACTGTTGTGGTTGGGTTTAAGCATAAAATCAAACATGACTGACAAAGACGAACAATGTTTACTTCTGTAGTCCATGCAGATTTGGAAATGACCCTTTTTAAGTCTAACTTTTAAGTTTAAAGCTAAAGCAAATACTTTTCAGCAGCTGACAGTGCAATCAGTACTCTTAAAGCCCCCCATAAACCAATCTTGAGTCTGGCTCAAATACGTGCTGGTGCTGAGATGCAAGCTAAAAAAGGCATGGACCTGTCCTTCCACCCACCGTTATGGGGAATGTAAGATCTATCTACGATAAGGTGGACGAGCTAACCCAGCACCAGAGGGAATACTGGCAGAGTAGCATCATGCTAACAGAGCTAACACCGGACACAAACGCCACATTGGAAGGATTACACCTGCTGTGGGCGGACAGGATACAGGAGAGCAAGACTGAACTAACTGGGGAAGAAGGCCAGCTCAGTCCTGGACCCTGTGGAGGTGGTGTCTGACAGGAGAATCATGGCCAAGCTGTCGTCTTTGATGGACATTTCTTTTTACTATATATATTCTTGTTGAAATTCTTGTTCTGTACACCTTCTTGTTTGCTGCTGTAACTCCATGAATTTCCCCGTTGTGGGACGAATAAAAGAGTATCTTATCTTATCTTATCTTATGAAGGCAGCAAGAGCTAACGCATCAATGTGGTTATCAAGTGGGCACCTCCATTTCCCAATTTTTTTGTCAAGTTAGGCGAAGGACATCTTGAGGAGGCCCAATAGTTAGCTCCTGCATGATGCCAGCTCTCAACGTGCGTCATATTTAAAGAGTAAACAGAGGCGAGATGATAGAGACAAAGGGCAGGGAAGTCAGAGCCGGGTGAGAACATAGACTGTATAAAAAATGGAAGTAGTGTCCGTGACGTCACCCATCTGTTCCTGAAGCGCTGTTTTAAAGCCAGTCATCGGCAACGTCATCCAAGCTAGTTTGAGGTAAAGAGGCGGGCCTTAAGCCTTTTCCGCCTTTCAATCAAGTCAGCCATGTCCTTATTTGGGCAAAACTTGTACGTCTTATATCTTCAAAAATACAGAGTTATAAAAACATTCACCCCCCCTGTACAGGGTGCCGATAGAGAAATTAGCTCCACAGACCTAGACGTTTTTTGAACCAGGCTGTAAACATGTTCATTTCTGCTGTAAAGATTGTCTTCTTTGAATGGGTGTGTATGTGGTTTCTGGTGTTTCTGCAGCCAGCCTCTAGTGGACGCTCCATGAACTGCAGTTTTTAGCACAGGCTTCATATTTTAAGACCGGAGGTTGCCGCTTGGGAGAGAAGCCTATTTGGGCAGGAGCTTACCCACATCGAATTAGGCTGAATTCTCTACCTCTCCCTTATACCCCCATTTTCAGGAGTGAAGAGCGCAAGTCTGTACAGAGATTTAAGAAAGAGGACAGGTCAGACTGTACGCTCTACCTCCCCCTACTTCCTAATTTTCATTCCAGGATATTGCAGGGAGAGAGAGTTTTGCAGCTCATGATTGCATTAAGTGGCTATTATGGATTAATTGGAGACGTAGAAGCATAGCATCTTTCTCAGGAAGAGATTACAGCTGACCTCATGAAACTCAACAGTCTCTTATTGCTGGAAGAAAAACTATAGATGAACACAGAGTGACATGTGACTGCTTTAACTTCATCCTCTGTAGACTGACATCAACAGCACAAACAATAAGTAATAGTTGCATGTTTCTAGCAACCCCTCGCAGGTCAAACACTAAGCATGATGGGAAATGAGGCATGATAGACGGTGACACAACGGTTTCATAATCCATTGCTCTTGGATGAGTCTGGCTCAAAATGCTGCAGCCGGTCCAGGCCTCACATTTCAGAATACAAAGACAGATTCATGCTTTTGCTTTCATACATCAAAACAATCTGCAAAATAGCGACTTCAAAGAGCCCGTGTGTTTGAGCTTGATGTCCAAATCATAAAAAATGATGCAAGTCTGCAGGTTTTGAACTGCTGAATAATAAACTCTGTCGCATAAATGTTCAAAAGGACGACATTACTTGTTGAGTAAAATGCTTGGCCCCTAGCAGTGCTGTTGCATTTGGCTGCTGCTATAAAAGGAGCTGGTGCATAATGGCTGATTTGGCAGTGTTTGAGGATTATGTCATAGAGAGGATTAAAGAGAGTCATCCATCAAGATGACTCTCTGAGTGGCTGTTTTATAATTCTGAGCAGTCATTGTTTGTGTTGAGTCCAGATTTACAGAGCGATCTAATTACACGCTGCAGGTCTGAGTGCAGGTTGAGATCACTGGAGGAAGACAAGGAAAGAAGGGGGTATTAGTATAAAGGTTTGTTTACATTTTACTGTCTGAGAATAAACTTGTTAACACGACTTATTGTACAAATGCTGCTCCTTCATCAGGTGTTAATGTAGAACTGTCTTTTCCTGAGCTTGCATCGTAGCCTTGCATGCTCTTCCAAATATGGAGTTCTAGCTTCTCCTCTTGTGTCTGTTTTGCACATGCAGATCTACTCAGAGAAGTTTGCATGATTAATACACACTGCCCTTTTTTATAAGCTACAGTTAGACCTTTACAGAGCCCCCCCTGGTGTCAGCTGAGAGAGAAAAAAGGCCATGTGTGTGGTGGAAATCTGGAAATGATAGACTCAAACAACAACGGTTTGTCTTTGTGAGCTTTATTCCGGCCTTCATTAAGCTTTGCAAAGCGGTCAGATGGCAGAGTGATCTAACAACTGAGACAAGGTCTGCTCAACTGACCCAGAGTGAAGATACAACACGTTACTTAGCCTCTTCAGAGAATAATATTAACACATCATTAAGCATCTTCAAAGAACTGTGAGACAAACAAGAGAGTTTCTTATCACCTCTTGCTTCCTGGTCACCTTCCTGACTTCTCACCTTATGGTCTGCTCCTCAGCCATGGGAACAGATAACAATATGCAAATCACAGGAGGTTTGGTATGTGTGAATGTTTCTAGCTTCTGATCAAAGCAAGAACAACATACTATCATGTCTGTATTTTTCCCACCACATGTGTAAATCTGTACTCTGTGCTGACAGGTAGGGATGGGTACCTTTCACATTTGAACCGATACGGTACCGATACCCGGTACCTGGGAATCGGTACCTGTACTCAATGGTACCAATTTTCGGTACTTTTGTGTGTTTTTATGTAGTAATAAATGTTAATTTGTTTAATAATAAAATCTCAACATTTTTAAATTTAAAGGGGACATATCACGCTTTTTTCATCAACATATATTGGTCTAAGAGGTCCCCAAAACATGTCTTTAAAATTTATGCTCAAAAAACACTTTGAAATCAGATTTTGGTCTGCCTGAAAAGCCCTCTTCTTCATTCCTCATCAGAACACTCTGTTTTCCCTCTGACCACGCCCCCTCAGGAAGTGGATGTGCCTCGGCTCTCCAGCACGTTGATCTAATGTTTACATGTTGGCTGAATATACACGGCTGCTCAGAGATCACGTTACTTCAACCCTCTGAATCTGATCCTCACAGAGAGGCGCCTGTAGCAGGACCTTTCTGAACGATTGGTCATAGATTTAGTGTTTCTTGTTGTTTTATTTATCAGTATGTAGACGTGTGTCTTGGTACACAGCTACGAACATGTAGCTATGTGGCTATGCTAACTAGCGCTAGCACTTATCCATGATAAATAAAAATCATCCACTAGATCTTCAAATCTGCAGACGTGGGGAGTAAAACCGACCTTTGTGTTTATTAAGACAGCCTACAACTAGCATGCCTCCCTCCTAAGCTCCTTGTTAGCACACATTTGTGCAGGTAATGAAAAACGGAGGAGGGGTTGAGTTGTATTTTATACAGTCTATGGGCTGAACAAGCTCCGAGCTCTGACTCCGTGACAGACCGGACATTGTTGTTACGTAACAAAAACACGGAAGTCTGAAACGGCTCGTTTCACACACATTTACAGAAAGGTGGAGAAATCAGAACAGGGGCAGAATGGATTTTTTTCATTCTCGGGGGGTTTGTAGACAGGGACACATATTTCAGGTAAAGAACCATTAGAAAGTCAATTTTGCATGATATGTCACCTTTAACAGAAACAGGATTGTATAGGTGATATTAGTGGACACGTGCTCGTGGCGTCTAATTGCTCTTTCGGGAGTTTATCAATGAACACACGTGAACGCCTGCGGACGTTGAACGTCTCTTTATAATAACAGGACACAACTTACTTGTTGGGCATTCACGCACACAGGAACGTTTATAAACAGGGCAGGTAGTCGGAGCGAGCGATTCCGTCTCAACCATAGACTGTATAAAATAGGTCTCAAATTAATCCTCATGAAGTTCTGCCTCGCGGTGAGTGCGCGCACCCGTCAGCTGCAGGCTCCGTTTGGTGAGTAGATGCAGAGAGCAGGGAGCAGAGACGTCCACCTGATCAATCTCTGACTTTATTACAGGGCGAAAGTATGGAAACTCGCCTCCTCTTCCACTCCCTCACTGTCACAAGGATGCGTTCAGGTACCGAAACTTGGTATCGTTTGATTTTACGTGAGTCGGTACCCGGTACCTATAAAAGTACCGAATTCGGTACCCATCCCTACTGACAGGTTCATAATCCCTTCCTGCTGTTTGCAATCTGTAGGCACAGTTTTGGGCACAGATTGGTTCACAGTTTAGTAAAGTGATGGCTCTTTAAACGATAGGGTACTGCAGAAAACAAGGAATGGAACATCTCCAGAGCATAGCAGTTCTAGCCCATTTTGGGGGTGCTGAAGCGACTGGATATTGAATCCCAGCACCCCTAAAATTTGAGAGATTTTTAATTTTCTTTTCACTGTATGTCCAAGATAGAAAAGTTTCACAACCACACAGTACTTGGTTGAAACGTTATATTTTAAAAACAAAAATCTCCACCACCTTTTATATGCATTGCATTTCAAATGAAATTCCCAAATATAACTCCAATGTCAATTTTGGGTATTTTTGGTACTCACTATAGGGGGCTGGTTTACTCCAGAAACATGCATACTGTTTATGTATATTTTGAGGAGCTGCTGTGTCAACATGAGTTGTCTTTCCCCAGAAATGAGGTTTACCATGTTTCTTTTATGATTCCAATCCATTCCTCTTTTGCTGTGGCTCAGCATTTTAATAACCTTTATCAGATTTGATGGTTTAGTCACAGACTTTCCCAAAAAGTGTTATACTTTTCTTTCACAAATGTGAGAATTAAATTGCATTAAAATGTACAAAACAGTGAAATTTATCTTGCCTGGCTCGGTACCCCCAACCATCCAATCCTAGAATCCTCTCCCCTGCTCCAGAATACCCGCATCCATCAAGTATGTCAAGTTTGAAGGGTGGATTTGATGCTGCATTGTGTTTTATGTTGAACTCTTCACAGCTTTCACTGCATTGTTGTATTTGAAGGTATTTTCACTCCAAGAGCAACGTTTCAGTTTGAGGCAGGCAGAGAATCAGCTAAGGTGAAGTCCTTTCCTTGCTCTGTTAAGAGAGAAATTATTATGACAAAACCGTCCCCACTGCTCAGGAATCAGTGCCCACAGATTGCAGACAGCAGGCCCGGATTACAATCTGTGTGTGTGGATTTATAAAGTGAGAGTACAGAAAGGCACTTTTTTTTGACAGCAGACACAAGGGAGGCTCCAAAGATCTTTATAAGTAGGCAAACAACGTCTGAGGTCTTTAAGTTTTGGGATTGCAGTAATGGTTAAAGTGGTTAACTTGGTGTAAAAGTCACAGTTTTTGGGGGGTTTAGGCAACAAAACTTTCTGTTTATGGTTTAGATCGGAATGCCCTAAAAGTAGTATGGGAGGTAGAGCCTTCAGTTATCAGGCCCCTCTTCTTTGGAATCCTCTACCAGTCAGGGTCCAGGAGGCAGACACCCTCTTTACTTTTAAGAGTAGGCTTCAAACTTTCCTTTTTGATGAAGCTTATAGTTAGAGCTGGATCAGGCTTGGACCAGCTCTTAGTTATTCTGCTATAGGCTTAGACTGACACACTGGGATCCTGTCTTTCCCTCTCTCTCCTCTCTCTGCCTGTCTCTTACTTTAACTCTTCCTGTCCCATTAAAGTTACTAACCATAGACCTTTCTGGAGTCCCTGAGCTCCCTTGTCTCGTAGGTTCCTCTGGATCTCTGCCGTAGATTCCTTTTTTGGGTCTGTTATTCTTTCTTTCTTTTCTCCTTTCTTTCTTTCTTTCATTCCTTCTTTCTTTCTCTCTCTCTCTTTTCTTCTTTCTTTCTTTGTTCCTTCCTTGTTTCTTCATTCTTTATGTCTCCTTTTCTTATCCCGTCCTTTCCTTCTGTCATTTCTTCTCCAGTTCTTCTCCTCTTTTTCTTTCTTCTCATCTCCCTCACTTTTCTCTTTTCATAGACCTTTCTGGAGTCCCTGAGCTCCCTTGTCTCGTAGGTTCATCTGGATCTCTGCTGCTGTGGACGTGCCAGACTCCAGCTGCTACAACTACTACTATCCGTCTCCCCACTATCATCTCTCTCTCTCTCTCTCTCTCTCTCTCTCTCTCTCTCTCTTCATCTCCCTCTATCCCTCTCTCCAACACGGTCTCAGCAGATGTGTGTCTAACATGAGTCTGGTCCTGCTGCAGGTTTCTGCCTGTTAAAGGAAGTTTGTCCTTGCCACTGTAACTTGCTAAACGCTGCAAAGTGCTCTGCTCATGGTGGATTAAGATGAGATCAGACTGAGTCCTGTCAGGAAGATGGGACCGGATCTGATCCGGTCTTGATGTTGGGTCTTTGTTAATAATAGAACATAGAGTACGGTCTAGACCTGCTCTGTTGGGATTTGGTGCTATATAGATAGAAAATTGATGAAAGGATGTGTCGAGCCGTTCTGTTTGAGGAAGAGTTGTTACTGCTGAGTTTTCCTAACATTCTTTTTGAAATATAGAGACGAAGATGGCATCCAGTTTAAAAACAAAGACCGAAGACATTCAAGTAAAACTCACAGATCCACTGAGGGCAGAAAGGAGAGAAGTCACGACAGTAACAGGTGGCTGCAGGCTTTACAACCTGCAAACATGGGATTTGAAGTGAAGGCATGAGCCCTGCTGGAGCGTATGACATGAAGTCACGGCCTCCCTTTCCCCCCAACATCATGTCTCATGAGCCTGACCTGATCCCCACCAGCTGCACCAACTCATCCTGCAGCAACACACCTGCCCGGGGATTCAGACAGTCTGGAGAGCAGACGCAGCCTCGTGATTTATTTCATCTCATTTCCTTCAACCGCCCAGATACTTTATCACTTTATAGAATCTATGTCTGTGTGCATTTCCAGGATTGGTGAGAGTACGCGGCTACTGCCCGGAAGCCTTTGAGGCACAACGACCCGGCTCATCTCTGACCTCAAACCTTCAGAGCCTGACTCTGAAAATTAATCTGTTTGTATGAATCTCTCTGCAGAGTTTGTTTCCATCATGGAAATGAAATGAGGAATGTGCACGGACTCAAATTGAGCTGTACGACTTCCTAAATCTAACTTGTGAGTATCGCACGCACACCTGGTGTGGGCTTGGAAGACTGCTGCACAAAGTTTGGAGTTGTCAATAGTCACATGTTTCCAGCGCTGTCATCTAAATAAGATTGTGCATCAAACCTTGGAAGCAAACCTGGCTGAGTTGAATGTTTAAACTCACTGAGGAGATTTCTTTCACTTACAGGAGCCACTGAACTGAGCTATAAAGTCAGAGCCATGAGCGCTCCATTAGGCCAGGCGATGATTTGGCTTGAACAGAGCAGTTATAGCCGTAAACGAGCAGGGGTCAGGTGGTTATAGGTCATCAATTATTCTAAAGAGCTTGTGCACCATCTGGCTCAGGTATTCAGGTTGAGGACCATGTTTCTGTGAAATGGTAGGATTAGGAGGTTTTCTCTTGGTGGTTGTGTTAGGGTATTTTTCTGACTCTAAAGCAACTTTCTAGAAGCTTTTTCCAAAGTCACTGAACTAATGTGGAACAACAAACACAGCAGGAGGTTCAGCTGACCGCCATCTGGTTAGGTTTGGTTCAGTTGCATTAACTTTCTCTTTGTTTTGTTGCAACTAAAGGCATTACAGTTTTCTGTCGGTCAAATGAGCCTTCAGCCCTAAAGCAATGCAGAGTTAATATCACATAAGATGGTTGGTAGAGAAGGGAAGTTTGTGAGTTCATCAGGCAGCTAAAACGTATATATTTGTTTTGTTTTCCTGCAAGATATCCTCAATCGCCGATCTAACATCAAGACCGGATCAGATCCAGTCCCATCTTCCAGACAGGACTCAGTCTGATCTCATCTTAATCCACCATGAGCAGAGCACTTTGCAGCATTTAGCAAGTTACAGTGGCAAGGACAAACTTCCTTTAACAGGCAGAAACCTCCAGCAGAACCAGACTCATGTTAGACACACATCTGCTGAGACCGTGTTGGAGAGAGGGATAGAGGGAGATGAAGAGAGAGAGAGATGATAGTGGAGAGACATATAGTAGTAGTTGTAGCAGATGGAGTCGGGACAAGTTGGGACATGAAGTGTTAAAGTAAGAGACAGGTAGAGAGAGGAGAGATCATCTCTGCCTTTATGATGTGTTGTCCAGCCTCTCTTCCTTTCAATGTCAACAAGTTGGTCCTGATGATTTGTCTGATACCACTGTGGAATATGTCACATCTATCGTTGAAGTCACATGGCATGAATTGATGGCTCTGTGATCGCTTTATCAGACACAGTGACCATCGTAACAGACTCAAAGATCAAGTAGTCTGACCTCTGCAAGTATTCCAAAGCAGAAGAAGCAAAGAAGTTGTGCTGGTACTGAGGCTGTGCAGTTCTGGCTGTAAGGGTAGAACCAACAGGGAGCATTGTAAACAATAATTTCCTCTATACAGTATGAGATGGGACTTGAAAATTGTTGTGAACATGTGTGATTACTAAATGCTGCAAAGTGCTCTGCTCATGGATTAAGATGAGATCAGATCTTTCCTTCTTTCTTTCTTTCTTTCTTTCTTTCTTTCTTTCTTTCTTTCTTTCTTTCTTTCTTTCTTTCTTTCTTTCTTTCTTTCTTTCTTTCTTTCTTTCTTTCTTTCTTTCTTTCTTTCTTACTTACTTACTTACTTACTTACTTACTTACTTACTTACTTACTTACTTACTTACTTACTTACTTACTTACTTACTTACTTTCTTTCTTTCTTTCTTTCTTTCTTTCTTTCTTTCTTTCTTTCTTTCTTCCATTCTTACTTTCTTTCTTTGTTTCCTTCTTTCTTTCTTTCTTTCTTTCTTTCTTTCTTTCTCTTTTATTTTTTCTTTCTTTGTTCCTTCCTTGTTTCTTCATCCTTCATGTCTCCTTTTCTTATCCCGTCCTTTCCTTCTGTCATTACTTCACCATTTATTCTCCTCTTTTTCTTTCTTCTCCTCTTCCTCACTTTTCTCTTTTCTAACACCTTCCTGGAGTCCCTGAGCTCCCTTGTCTCGTAGGTTCCTCTGGATCTCTGCTGCTGTGGACGTGCCAGACTCCAGCTGCTACAACTACTACTATCCGTCTCCCCACTATCATCTCTCTCTCTCTTCAACTCCCTCTATCCCTCTCTCCAACACGGTAGATCTAAGCAGATGTGTGTCTAACATGAGCCTGGTCCTGCTGGAGGTTTCTGCCTGTTAAAGGAAGTTTGTCCTTGCCACTGTAACTTGCTAAATGCTGCAAAGTGCTCTGCTCATGGTGGATTAAGATGAGATCAGACTGAGTCCTGTCTGTAAGATGGGACTGGATCTTATAGAGTACGGTCTAGACCTGCTCTGTTTGTAAAGAGTCTGAGGAAAACATTTGTTGTGATTTGGCGCTTTATAAATAAAGATTGATTTATTGACACTGCCTGAGTTGAGATACGGCGTTTATACAGCGTAAAGTGCCTCAGAGAGGCGGAGGGAGTGGTGGCAGGTTGGAGTGATTGTGGTTGTGTCAAACAGTCAGACAGACAGATGGTCAACAAGAAGCATTAAAAAACTGCAGCTGGCAGGCTTTGTCACTTGCATGTAAACAGATGTTGCTTTGGGGAAGTTGTTAAAATGACTGATGTGGTCTGTCTTCTTTGGAGGACAGTCACTTTAAAGGTTGAGTGGATTAGAAGATGTGGGGGGGCTTAATGTGGAGGGAGTTGTAACAAAGCAGATGCTTTCTGACTTCTCCGTTCTTCACAGCAAAGTCAGACACCAAGAGGCTCCAACGCTCCAACATGATAAATTAAACAAGAGCCGTTATGATAATTAGCCTCTTCATTTACACAAATGATGAGCAGAGATTTATATCAGTGTGATGTGATCTTTGCCTCTTGAATGCACTGAGAACTCAAAGCACTTTCACAGACATCAGGCTGCTGCACATTGAGATGCTAATTTATGCCGCGAGTCACTCCAATATCTAATCAGATCATCTGTTCTGGAGACGGATCAGCGCGGTGAACTTTGTAAAGTTCCTCCAGTCGGGGTGTTTCTTGAGTTAGTGTAGCAGCATGTCCCACACAGAACAGAACAGACAGACGTCAGCGAACATCTCGCAGACACACAGAGCCGCCTCTGAAGTGAGATCCCCGCGTTGCGTTTGTGCGTTTTGGTTTCGTTTCTCTCGGCATTGTGAGTGTGTTTCTTCGCTGCAGTCACTGTCTGTGTGTGTGTGTGTGTGTGTGTGTGTGATCCTGACAGCAGCTCTGACTGCTGCCGCTTGCATCTTGCTTCAAGTACAACAGCAAAACACTGCTGTCACCAACAGACACAAAGATATCGAGTTTCAGTTTGTGGAGAAAAAATAGACGCTTTTTTTTTTCTGTCTGAGTCACTCTGCGACTGACGTTTCTGGATCACACTGGAATGTTGTGACGAAGGGTTTTCAGGTTGGAGTTTGGAGTGTTTGGAGGTTTGAATTCAGTCAGTGAGTTCAAATTAAACAGCAGCACTTGTCACTTTATAACCAAGCACTAGTGTTCATTTGGTTAACAAAAACTATGACGAAATATGTTCATCAACGACCATTTTTTATGACGATCACTGATAATAAAAACTCATATTATGCTCTTTTCATCAACATATATTGGTCTAAGAGGTCCCCAAAACATGTCTTTAAAGTTTATTGCTCATAAAAACACTTTGAAATCAGATTCTGGTCTGCCTGTAAACCCCTCTTTTTCAGCCCTGCTCAGAACAGGCTGTTTTCTGTGTCTGTGCCTTTAAATGAGAATGAGCTCTCTGACCACGCCCCCTCAGGAAGTGGGTGTGGCCTCGGCTCTCATGCACGTTGATCTAATGTTTACATGTTGGCTGAATATACACGGCTGCTCACAGACCCGCGTCACTTCAACCCTCTGAATCTGATCCAGAATCTGATCCTGACGGAGAGGCGCCTGCAGCAGGACCTTTCTGAATCATTGGTCACAGATTCAGTGTTTCTTGTTGTTTTATTTGTCAGCATGTCGACGTGTGTCTTGGTTCACAGCTATCAACATGTAGCTATGTGGCTATGCTAACTAGCGCTAGTACTTTTCCATGATAAATAAAAATCACCCACTAGATCTTCAAATCTGCAGACGTGGGGAGTCAAACCGACCTTTGTGTTTATTAAGACAGCCTACAACTAGCATGCCTCCCTCCTAAGCTCCTTGTTAGCACACATGTGTGCAGGGAATGAAAAACAGGAGGGGTTGAGTTGTATTTTATACAGTCTATGGGCTGAACAAGCTCCGAGCTCTGACTTCCTGTTACAGACCGGATGGCGTTGTGACGTATGAAAAACACTGAAAACTGAAACGGCTGGTTTCAGCACACATTTACAGAAAGGTGGAGAAATCAGAACAGGGGCAGAATGGATTCTTTTACTTTTCAGGGGGTTTGTAGACAGGGACACATATTTCAGGTAGAGAACCATTAAAAAGTTGATTTTGCATGATATGTCACATTTAAGTTTTCATGGATGAGACGATGACGAGACGAAAACATTACTGGCGGATCGTCGGACATTCAGAATCCATGTTTCCCTCTGTGCTGTGCGTCTTTAAAGATGGCGTGATGACTTCCTGTGACAGGCTGAGTTATGATCTGAGGGGCTCAGTGTTAGCTTGGTCTCTACCTGCAGCAGGTGTGCTGTATGAACCAGCTCTCCTCACCTCCATGCATCTCTCATCTTCATTGATGGGTTTTACCCCCCGGTGTGCGTTAGTGACAAAAACACAACCGGGGGGACGTCTGTTTGATATTTGATGTTTGCTGTTTTTGACGGCATCACCATAAAAAGCTCTGCGTCTACAGCTTTATTCCAGTTTGTTGATACACCAGACACCAGGCATTTATTAAGTTTGGATCAACTTGTCATCAAAGATGCAACTGTTACGGGTGTGAGGGTGAACCCAAAAGCAGCATACTGGAGCCCCGGAGGAAACAGCAGGTAACAGTCTTGACTAACCAGGTAACACAAAGTCTTTTGAGATGCTGGATCTCCTCAGCAGGAATGCTGTTCAGCTTCTCAGGAGGTGTGGAGGTTCAGGCTGGAAACAGACGAGGAACAGGCAAATCTCTTGGTCGGGGACAGAAGGCTGAGGTAGTAACCAGGGCAGAAACGAGGAAGGAAGGAAGGTCTGGGACAGGCAGGGTCCAAACCAGGAGAGCAATCCGAGGAAGACTGCTGGAGAGTCTTGCATAGCAGAGAACAATCTGGCACTGAGTGAGCTGAAACCGGGACTTAAATACTGGCAGCAGGTAATGAGGAACAGGTGATGTGTGTTGGCCTAATGAGGAGAGTGTGGTTCAGGTAAACGAAGGGAAACTGAAGGGGAGTGGAAATGTACTGGGCTGAGAGACTGAGCAGGTGTGGCAGGTGATAACTGTGACAGCAGATGCATTTAAGAGTGTCGTGAACTGACTGTGTCCAGTGCAGGTGCATTCAGGGACCGTCGTAAAAGTGCAATACAGCCCTTATATTGTGTTCATGGCATTTTTATTTGAATCAAGAGAATCAAACATCTTCATAGTGGTCACATCAAGAATGTTTTCTTTTTACTTGTTTGCAGTTGAAGGCTAAATCATTAAACTTCAGATATTAAACAAAAGTGTTAAAAGAGTGAAATATTGACTATTTGAACACTTGGTATAACCCTGATACTGATATCTGATCGACTACATGAATTATTTTAAAGAGAGGAAATCTGACTAAGACTAAGATCTGACTAAAACTAGACTGAGACTATAAAGGGCTGAAAAGACTAAAATGTGACTAAAACTAACAGGCATATTAGTTGCCAAAATTAACATTACCAAGCACAGTGGTTTAAAGTAGTTTGATGTTTTCTGAACACTTCCAGGTATTTATCTGTTTCTCTGTTTGTGTTTTCTGGGCAAGCAACAAACTTTTTTTGGCCACTTTGGGGAGAAGGGACTGAGCGTGATCTTGATATCTTATATATTAATGTTGTTGTGAGTCGCTCATGAATGTACCCAGCAGATACAGAACCAAATTATCTTTAAAGTGAAGCAGAGTTTGTAGCCAGCTCTTTAAGATAAGTCCAGTATCCACTCTCTATTAGCTCTGATTTTATTCTCCTGGGGGAAATATGCTGCCGTTTAGATTCTAAATGCTCAATTAAGTTCCCCAGCTGTACTGTCCTTATTTCCTGTATGCTGTCTTCTGTTAAGCAGGTACTTAACGGTTGATTTATAGAGCTTCTTTTAAATTGAAATCAGCTTCCTG
This sequence comes from Notolabrus celidotus, assembly GCF_009762535.1. NCBI lineage: Eukaryota > Metazoa > Chordata > Actinopteri > Labriformes > Labridae > Notolabrus > Notolabrus celidotus. The sequence goes on along the minus strand of NW_023260219.1, from coordinate 494 downwards.
CTGGGGCTGAACCACGTGGGGTCGAGGGTAGGGATGCACCGATCCTACTTTTTAGGTCCTGATACCGATACCTTGGATTTGGTGTCTGCCGATACCGATACTGAACCGATCTGATCCCTGTATTGATTTAACAATCTCTACTCCTTAATGTGAGGATATAATCATGTTTTGGCAACTTCAGGCTTAAAAGTTCTATATAAATACATTTTTACTTACTTACTTATTAAAATCTGAACACCATGCTGCATTGAAGAAGACGTTAAACTTTGCATTAGGACCATAAACTCATTATGGAGCAGTTTGCTGCAGCAGTAAATCAACCAGAAGTTAGCTTCCTATGAGACTTCTTTTTGCAACCAGCAGTCACCCCCTGCTATCCGTAAGAGAGAATTTGGATTTAAGGCACTTGCGCTCACAAAACCAAACAATCCTCACTTCACACATCGCCATCTGGAGAGACAGGACCCTAAAGTGTCTGAGAGCCCCCTTACAAA